>NC_079480.1:5928350-6240368 GCF_026230105.1 Diorhabda sublineata
ACAGTTAAGAATTTTTTTTAATTTTACGTACGATCGAATTTTGAAAAAAAAAGTGTTATTACTCATTTTTCTCCAATATTAATTGGGATTAACATGAATAATAAATTGGATAGGTCGAAGTAGCTTTTTAAAAATATTTATTATTATTAATACTGAAATATGAAAACAATACAAATCTATATTCTAAAAGCGAGTTTAAGACTGCCTTTTACGTTATTGCTCTGAGTTTCTGAAAACGCTGCTTCAGAGAAATCGACTCTGGGATGCGTGCCGTTGGCATTATCTTATGGGAACACATGTTGGATGACGGCGTAATTCCTCCCCCCATAGATTCCGCTTCGGTGGGTTAAAGAGGAAGACGAACATCGTGGTGTTCTATCTGTTGGGATGTTGGAGTTCGAATATTGTTGATGTATTTGCTATAAACTAAGTAGCAGCTACCAATTACGAGGAGTCTACGAGGTCTGATTATTAAACAACGAGACTGCGCGCCTAGAGGGCATCCTAGACGTCCCAAAACACGTTTCCGTCACTATTATAGTATTTGTGCAGTAAGTAGCGAACGTATCAATCTCAAATTTCTCGTTAAATTGAAAAAAACTCCAACTGAGTGCTATAAATTGTTGCAAGAGACCCATGGGGACAATTCTCTATCTCGTGCGTGTCTTTATGAGTGGTGTAAGCGCTTTAGTGAGGGTCCAAAGAGCAAATCGAAATTCAAGGTAATGTTGATCGTTTTTTTTTCGACATTAACGATATCGTAATGACTGAATGGGTTCCACAAGGTCACACTTTCAATCAGACTTACTATTTGTTAGTTTTGGCAACACTATGAGAACGAGTTCGTAAAAAACGGCCCGATATTGCACCAGGACAATAACGCCCATAACGCGTTATCTATGAAACAGTATTTGGCCAGTAAGCGCACTCCAATGATCTAACACCCGCCGTACTCACCAGATTTGACACCGTGCGGCTTTTTTTATAAAATCTGCTTTGAAAGGGACCCGATTTGAGTCGATGGAAGCGGTAAAGCAAAAAACGGCAGAGCTTCTAAAGGCATTCACCAAAGAAGACTCCCAGCACTGTTTCAGTCAATGAAAAAACGTATGGAAAGGTGTGTGCCGAGGGGAGGAGAGTATATTGAAGGGGAGCATTCGAATGTAGAATAATTTTTATATTAAAACCCTTTTTCGTAAGCAGTCTCGTTATTTATTAGCCAGACCTCGTATATCTTCTGGTACACGTGGTAAACTGTGTTGTTTATTTTGTTATAACATATTTATAGGTTATTGATGTAAGGAAACTCTTCAAATATATCCAACCAACAACTCGCTGTAGGTTTTTTTTATCGGCTGAACCGTAAATACGTTTTCTATAATTAGATTTTTGGCATTATATTTTATATATATTTATATTATTATTTTGCTTTGTTTGCACTAATTTAATGTGATAAATTATAAAGATTATTTTTGTTGAATAATCAAAGTTCATGTTTTTACAGTCTCTGATATTTTATAACCTCCTAAATGATCTTCAGAATTCCCTGATATTTGAAAAACTGTGTAAATTCACGAATCTTATCTGTTATTCGTTTTATTTCCACGGTTACGTTTTTTGATTAGATATAACGATTATTTTGTCTAAATGGCCAAAGTCTAGGTTCTATAAATTTACGGAAAATGAATATAAAAATAGTACAATAATCCGGTAAATTTAGACATTCGAAGTTACATAAATTTCCATCAAGCTAAAAATCAATAAAATTGTTTAAAATATAATTGAATATAGAATTTGAATGTTCCTTATCATTTTCGTGTATGGAAAAAATTTTATTAAGGTCAAAGGTCAAGAAATCGCAATTTTCAGCGAAAAAAGGAGTTTTATAATAAAAATACCTCAGACGAAAATTGTAGATCATAAAATTATCTACAAAAACCGTATCAATACTTTTTTTCCTACAAGCCACTGTTTCTAAGATATAATGATTCAAAAAGTTGTATTTAATTGTTTCGCCAATATATTTTCAGCAGCTAACTTTTCTGTCAACATTGAAATGAACCGAGACTTGTGAGTATTTGTAAGAAATTTCTTTAGCCTGATTGTCATAAGTTCATTAAATAAATTATCAATTGATCCTTTGGTATTTCTCGTGCAATCATTATAGCCATTAAATACGTAAATGTGGAACATTATAACTTTTACATCTTTTTATCATTATAACCCAGAAAGGATGGCTCGTAGGAAAAAAAGTATTGACACATTTCTTGTAGATAATTTTATAATCCACAATTTTTGTCGTGAGGTATTTTTATGATAAAACTTACCGTTTTGCTGATAATCGTGAAAAGCTTGACCTTGAATAAAATTTTTTCCATACACGGAAAAGATGGGGAACATTTAAATTTTATTTTCAATTGTATTGCATACACGTTATTACATGTCCAGTATTTAAACACTCTCATTACCAACGAAATTTCTATTGTTTGGTTTTGGTTGTGCAAATTTGCAATTTTCGGTAATTTTATACATTTGATCTAGAAAATCGAAAAATCATCCGATTTCGATTAATTTTTTTTATAAATCTTCGTTTTTACGGCGAATTTATGAAAAAAAAATATGGAAAATATCTCACCTGGAGATCTCATATAGTTTTATAACTTTAAACGTGATCATAAACGCACTTCTTCGCATATAATCGTTCATAACTTTTTTACAAACCATCAAACGCAGTTCATAAATTTTTTTTGTTAATCTACAGAAAAAACGAACATTTTGAAAACAAAAATTGAAAAATTTTTAAATTGTGTGACTTATTTTATAAATATTTTTTAATTTCAAGATAATGTTATAGAGACTAAAGCATCAAAATGTTATGGAATTTATGGCTGTTTCGAATTGAATTACCCATGGACGTCAGAAAATCGACCAGTTGCGTACTATCCCGAAGAGATAGAAAAGGTAAGGAACTATTATAAGTGACAAAAACAGAATACTCGGGGTTACTTCATACCGTTTTATCCCTCCTATCACTCATAGGCGCTAAATGATTGACTGAATACACTACCACTAAACCAACTCAAACTAGCATTGTCCGACGCGCGTTTTGATAATCAAATTATCGTCTTCAGACTATCATGACGATATCTTGGTTACAGTAAACGTTCATTACGAATCATCAACATTTCCATAAATTCCGACTTAACTGACTGGCTTTATGCAAAGAACGGTTGAACTGGAACCTTGAATGAAATAATATCATCTTTGGTGGTTCTGTTTGTGCATACATGTCTTCAAGGTGTTAAACGGGATCCACAATTTTGTATTGAAAGGCGTGTGGACTACACTGTAACTATTGCTTTTGGAAGTAGGACATCTTTGAAATTTATTTGAATTTTATTATGAATTTCTATGTACATAAATCATAGAGAAGATCCAATACAATACAAAAATCTTTCACTATAGAAAATGTACACTACTATTCACTGAAAAAGCGTACATTTACATTTTACTTGTGTAAATTGAAGTTTCTACCTAATGCCGTTGTTAGTGACAAATAATTCAATAATTAATTTAAATTCAGTGAAAGTAAAAGTGTACTTAATATCTTCATTGCCAAATTGAAAGACTGGCGCTAAAAGGTTGGGTGTGGAGGAAAGAAAATTTAAATGATGCACAAAATTAAGTAAATTTTAATAGAACATCCCTTTGAATCGGCTATTGGTGCAGTATATGCAACAAACTTTCCAGGATCTCGTCCTACAGCATGTAGACGAATTGAAGCTTCGGATTTTCAAAACTGTGTAAGCATTGTTTTCAAATGATTGCAAGCAATCCAGGGTTGTGTTTACTCTTAAATTTATGTATAGTGATCTGAACTTTTAGGAAAGAATTGTCTTCTTAGATGAAAAACATTCAATTCGTGCAATAACGGACGTATTCGCGTTTACACACCACCAAATTCAAGATATGAAGAGCAATATGTTGACGGAAGTCCAGCAAATTTTCAGTAAATATTTTGTGTTGAATGAATATCAATAGGCATGGTATTTGTTGAAGAATTTGTGCAAAGTTCAATTCTGAAGTTTACCTCATGTTCCCATCGGTTAATCAAACTTATAATGGAAACGATTTTATTAACCAACATGATAATTGTCCTGTTGATACAGCTCACCTAATTCAACAATGGTTTCGACAAAATGTTTAGAAAGAAGCTGGCAAAAAGACCTAATATAAATCCTATTGAACTTTTATGGGAGTAGTTGATAAAAAAAAATTACAAAAGGAAATTTTGTCCCAGAAATTTGAAGTAGCATGAAAATATCTTAATTTAAATGAAAAATTTTGTCTGAATTTAATTCACTCCATGCCAAGAAGATTAGAAAAAGTGATTGAAAAGAATGGAGCTCTAATTAATTACTAACAAATTTGTTTTCCTATTCAATTATTTATTGCTATTGTCTAGTGTTTTATCATTTTTATAAGTATTGCTTCTACTCTGTATTTACAAGTTTTACCATGTATTATTTTAAAAGTGACTCACTTAGGACCCGACTTGTAATTTAACTCGTGGGAAGCTCTCTTAATCCTTCAAGTACAGGAGACGGATCTATCAACCAAATCATTGCGGGGTCTTTACTGATTTCATACCGGAAATCAACGGAATTCGTTGTTCTAGTATAAATCAATACGATTTGTTTCGAATGTTTTCATTCTGTAATTCTATTCGGTAATAACATCGGAATAGCACATCGTTTTATTTTCTTTGTTCCATTGTAGATCACTATGAGCATTTCTCCTAATGCCCAAGGAAGTTTTTGACTAGATGTCCATATCAACTCAAGTTCTTCTTGGTCGATTCAGAAAGATGGAGTGAAAATAGCATTTGTTGTCATAGATACAACGTCAAAAAGAGATTTTTTTAGGATTAGTGAGTGATGGACTTATTACGCTTTAGTTGTATTCAGAAGAAAAAAAGATGGTCCGCTGTAATGCTCAAGCATATCTTGTTACCTACAGATGGGTTTGAATCAGCTGGACTGAAATGGTTGATATTTTTTTGTAAATTCTTACCTGATAACTTAATATTGTTGAACATGGCAACCGAAGTGTACACGAATAAACCATTTCTTTCATGTGAACATCCGCCAAACGAAAACAAATTACATCAGTACTTTTGATTTATCATTTTAACATATATCTTCCTATCTCGTGAAGCTCTTACAAAACCTTTCCCGTCAATGTTCATGTTTACGCAGATATCTTTTGTATTAACTCTGGATACATCCATCAACCTCAATTTTTAGATTGAACCTCAGTATCTTCTTCTAACTCGTCAGAATCCGGTAAAACCCATAATTATGGATTTGAATGATTTCGATTATGACGATCCCACAGATTTTGATCCAGAAAAACCCATATACATTATAACTCATGGTTATATGGAACGTGGTTCGATTGGATGGGTGAGTATCCTGGTCCAATATAAATAAATCAAAAATTAATTTATGCTTATTCATGAAAATCTCGTAGTTCATATTTTTCATGACGTAAAACAGCTTTGTATGAAGACACTTAAATATACCAAATATTTCAGATACAAGAAATTGCAACTGCACTTCTGCGCCTAGAAGACTGTAGTGTGATTATAATAGATTGGCAGAGGGGTTCTGGACCACCGTACACCCAAGCGGTAGCTAATATAAGACTTGTAGGAGCTATGACTGCGTATTTATTGGCAGATCTAGCTAAATTTACTTATAAGAATCTAGATCACGTTCACGCAATTGGACATTCATTAGGAGCTCATTTATGTGGTTATATAGGTTATACACTGCAGAAGGTAAGGATGATCATTCATCAATCAGAAGAACCAGAAAGTAGTTCCGTTTCTGAGAATATTTATATTTTATTATCATCGTGTAGTTCCAAGTTGCTTTCGAGACATATTAAAGTTATACTACTATGATTTGTTCACTCCCAACTAATTAAATTATAGACTTTTTGCAATGACGAATGAAAAGGTTCGTCAAATACCTGGAAACCAAATCCGGAATTGATTGCTTTCCAAGTTTCGCAAGGAAGTAACATCCATCACATGCAACTGCACCATTCAGATCCAGTTTTTGATCGCTTCTACACGTGGTCAAAATTCCTTAACGAATTTTGAAGGGAAAAATAATGTTAAATCAATTTTGAATCTATAAAATAAATAAACACCTTATTGGGCGGCGTTTACCATCGATGGGATTGAAAATATCTCTCTTCATATAGATTTTAGAAATAGTATACCTATTTAAAAAAATATTGTCCCACACACAGCAAACTACATTTATACATAGGTAAACAGAAATGATCCAATTCATAGTTGCTGCTTGTATAAACACTCTCTGTTAATTCTGATAATTTTATCAAGAAATTTTGACATCTTATTTTCTGATTTTTCTAGGAATTCAATCTAACTCTTGGTAGGATAACCGGTATGGATCCTGCTGAGCCTCATTTCTCAAAAGCTAAACCTCCAGTTCGACTGGATCGAACGGCAGCAAAATATGTTGATGTTGTACATACCGATGCAAGTCAATTTATTAGAGGAGGTCTGGGAATACTAGAAAGTATTGGACATGTTGATTATTATCCTAACGGAGGCACTGATCAACCTGGTTGTACTAAAGGGGTAACTCAATATATTAGAGATGCAAATGGAAGTTTGTTCAATGGTTAGTGATACTTTTATTTTGATTGTTTTTACATTTGTTTTTTATAGTAATTTATTTTTAATAAAAGAACAATCTAGTATTATCAACAAAATTCTTAAATGAACCTATTTCCCTATTTATATTTCTCTTTTTCCCACTTGATTTTTCAATTACTTCCCTCCTTCTTTCTATCCATATTTTCTGGGATATTTCATGTTTCACTGTATATGCTTCACTTTTTTATTAAACTACATCAACGGTTATCTTCTGATAATTTTAATGGCATTTCATAGGCAAATATCAATCTCTTCTATTTGTTTATTTTATGTTATCGCTTTTCGCTGTTTTTACTCAACTGATAGATTTCAAAATGTTTATATTAGTTTTGTCTTTATCGACATCATTGTCAATTTAATGTGTTAATGTTATTTTAATTTATCTATATTAGCGTATACGAGGGTCATGCGAACAAGCTTGTTGTATTTTAAACTGCTTCTAAATACTGGGGGGATGAACAAAATAAACGTAATAATTTATTTGTTTTCATAATTTCAGGAGTTAAGAAATATTTGGCGTGCAATCACGTGAGAAGCCACGAATATTTTTTAGATAGTATAACACCAGACTCAAAATGCAAATATTTAACGATTTCGTGCCAATCATTTCAAGTAAGTGATGAAAACAAAATTCAGTTTATGTCAATCAATATTTATTTCAATATTTATGTCTCATATTTTTATTCTATGGGTTTGCTAATATGCGATACTGTAGATTTTATAAGAATATTTTTCATTTGTATGCAAAATAAGTCTTTATATATATAGGCTTTTACGCTATGCAGTCCATTTAGGTCCATAGCCTTGTAATTTCTCTCCACTTCTTTCCGTCCATTGCGTTTTCTCTCCACTTCTGGATGTTTTCTTCTCGGAAGTTTTCTTCCACTACTTTCTTCCACCGTTTTTTTTTGGTCTACATCTTTTCCTCTTGCCCTCTGGTATCTTCCATGCACTAATTTTAAGAGTCTGTCTTCGTCCATTCGTTCTAAGTCTATCCCATCCTAGGTTTGTTTGCTTTCTCTCAAAAATTCTTCTTAATATTTTTCTCTCCCAGATTTCCAATTCCTGTTTAGTTTTATTCGTCATTATCCAGGTTTCATAGGCCTATGTCAGAGTGGGTCTTCAAATTGTCTCATAAATTCGAACTTTCGTAGATCTGGATATCTCTTTTCTTCAGGAATGGGGATGTTCTTCAACTTCTTCTCTGTTCAGTAAAGCCTTTTTCAAGGTTTTCAAGGTGATCCTCTTTCGCTATTTCTTCGAGTGCATTTTCGTTTCTATCAATTTTGACATTAAATATTTCTTCGGAATATTCTTTTCAACTTCTAATTTTTTTCTTCTTCGTCATCTACAAGGTTTTATTCTTTGTCTTTTATATATGTGCAGTACTTTCGTTTTGTTTTATTATATGTTTAACTTCTTTGTAAAACGTTTTATTTTCCTTCCTTTGATATTCTTCCTCTATAGTTTTCATTTAGTCTTCTACAGATACTCTATTTTTTCATTCTCATAGTTTCTTTGCTATTTTTTTTTTTTTTAGAATCACTTATGCTTACCTCATCTCTATTCTGCAATATTTTTTGTCATTTTTTGGTTATTTTACGCTATCACTCACTACAATATAATAATTACGACTCGGAAATTACTTAATATCAAAAAAAATTAACATCAAAATAATTATTGGTGTTTCATAATAATGTTCACTTTGCTTATTAAGTAATCATACAAAAAGAAAGCCTTAATATTCGGAATATCGCCCATCGTATTCTATGGTTGTAACCCAATGTTCAACAAGCTCTTTGTGATCTTAGTATAACTACTCTTTGGGCGTAGATGCTAAAAATTGCACTGCATTTTCAACATCTTCTTTGGATTCAAAATTTTTCCCACCAAGAATGACGTCAGGGATCTGAATAAACAGTAATCTGCCCGGACTAAATGCTGGATGTGGTAGGAGTTCAATACCACCAAGTTCTTTGATCTCATTCTGCGTAACTTTGGCAGTATGTGGCTTAGTATTGTTGCTTTTAATCAACTAAACCTGGATATTTCTCGACACAGCTTCATATATTCGCATGAGCTGTCCACTGTATACCTCGACTTTGATAGCTGGACCCTCTGGAATGATTTGTAAGTACACTAAACCTTCATAATTTCACCAGACACACTACAAGACTTTTCGTTCGAATCGACCTCTCTTTGTGACGGGGTTTGGTAAATTTCCTTTGTCTAATTTTCCATTGGACTTCTTTGGATCCTCTCAAGGCTCCAACATCTCCATTTAAAATAATAAGCGAAGATGTACGGGATATTGCTACAGAAATTAACCGAGATTCAAGTGTAATGTCGAGTGTGTGAACAGCTCATTTCACTTTCGAAAGATAATCGTTTTATTACTTGCGATGAAAAATATATTTATCTAAACAGCGTGGAAAATCAGTTGTTAGACAAAGGACAATCACCAGAACCAGTCGCGATGAGAGGTCGATTAGGGCGGGAAGTCTTGTTGTGTGTATGGTGGCATTATGAAGATTTAGTGTACTTTGGAATCATTCCAGTTGGTCGAGCTTTATAGTTAACACCGAATATATATGATTTTATAAGAAAAATATCCAGGTTTAGCTAAATGAAAGCGAATTCTTCCCTGATGAGACCAGACTAAGCCACATATGCATAGATCAAAGAACTTGGAGGAAAAATTTTAATCCAGAGGAGTTGTTGGAAATACAGTTAGTCAATTTTTGCAATCAAGCCCAAAGAATGGTTTTACCAAGGTATTGAAGAGCTTGCTGAACGGGTTAAAACCTTAAAATGGACGATGGACTGTATGATTATTCGATAAACGTAATAAAGTGAAATCTATATTTCACTACACTACAAGTTGCTTTTGCTTCGGGTGCCAAAAGGGAAACGTTTTGGACATTATTACGGACATTAAGAATGCCATGACAGTGCAGATGAGAATTATTTCGGTCATGGATTGAAAGTTTTATGGCCATCCAAGGGCTATTAACAAGATTAATAATGTTACCTTTTTTTGTTTGAAAATTTAAAAAACATTACTAAATCAGAATGCAGTAAAAGATGATATTGTAGATTACACAGCTTTAATAATTATAAATATAATATAACACTTTACAGGTATTTGAAAATATGAAACAAAAACCGAAAATTTGTTGATATTTTTAGGATTTTACGAGTGGAAGGTGTTTCGGTTGCTCAGCAAATAATGATAATTGTATTCCATTCGGTTTTCACAGCAGAAAACACTACGATCGTTATATGCGAAGTAAATGGAGTAATACCAGCCGAATTCAATATTTTATTACAGGAGAAAACCGGCCATTCTGCAGTATGTATCCTGTCAATTTTATAACAAACATTTAAAGATCATTAAAAAGAACTATTTTCAAAACAGAAGAGACCAAAAATCAAAAACATTTAGGAGCATTTATATATAATTATATACATATTTATATTCACCTTTGAAATAATTTCGAAATTAGATATTTCTTTCCTGGCTAATGCCTCGACGAATATTAAATTACATCTCCTCTGAAGAGCGTGATGTCATACGACCCCTTTTGTCGATATCGTAATTCAATTAGCCAGGAAAGTAGTTGTTCTCCTTTGATAAACGGCAGATTTCATTTTCGAAATATTGTATTTCGATTTTAGAGGTGAATAGTAAAAAACCTGTATTTTGACACATTTTACACACCTCATTTACCATCGGAATCTATATTATCAGCGACTGCGCTAGATTGATACTTGACCAAAGATTCGCAGATAGAAGTAAGGATGGCGGCACTTGGTGTTCGCTGGGAAATTTTCAACCACATGTACCAAATAGCGACACTCTTTGACGTTGTTTTCAGTTCGGGTTTAAGCACGAACGAGTGTTGTTAAACTGCTCTGATGAGACGTAATGACGTCGAAACTAGTCAGTAGTTACAACCTCTCCTGGAAATTATCCACCTCCTTAACAGTTTATTATGACCTTATTGAGTCGCATCTCCGATATGCCCTTCCCTTTCGGTGTACGTGTGGTGCGACTCAATTTGAGCGAATCTTTAAACTACAAAAGAGAGATGCTGGATATTAACTCAGAGGGCTCATTGGAGGGACTTCTTTGACAGTTTAAAAATTCTCTTCCTTCCTTGATTATTTTTGAATCCTTTTACCTAATTCTTAAGCACGCATCTCCAATTTCTCCGTTCAGAATTAGATGAGAGCTCAATATTTTACAATCCAAAAAAATGCACTTGCTAATTGAAATTAAATCGATATCATCTTTTCCCGCATTCCGCAATAATTTGAGGGCATATTTACTGAAAAGTGCCTTCTAATTTGTGAACGACTTCTACACAAATAATAATTTTCATTCCGGACAAGCTGCAAACTGGTTTAATTTTTGCTATCGACTGTATCTTTATTTATTTTTATGTTTGTTTTTTAGTTTTTACAAGCTTTTGTCTACAAATTGTAACATTTCTCTCTCTCTCTTTCTGTATTCCTTCTGTAAGGATCCTTGGTTTGTTGCTCCTTCTGTTCTGATTAGAGCTTTGAATGATAGGAGTTGGTTATACTATAATTTGTTCATTTCAATTCCTCATGTTAATGATATGAATGATACTCATTTGATAGAAACATGAAATTAGTGTTTTTAACCAAAATACAAATAGTACTATGATTCAATCGTTAAAGAGGTGAAAGCTGACATTCATCATGAACTATCAAACTTCAACAACAAAAGTAAAAGCGCTCATTCTTAATATTTGTATTCAAATTGTACTCTTCTTGCAAGCTTTTCACACACTTGAAATTTATGAGGATAATATGAAAAATAAAATTATTAAACTTCTATTATAATCCCTACCTCATAATTCCACTTTATCATGAAAATTCTCAAACAAAACGACCTTCTTGCTTTCTTTTTTCCGCTTTTACAGATCTCTATTGAAAAGACCACAATACTAACATAATTTTTTACAAAAATATTTCCAACATCTATAAACAACAAGTAATATTCGAATATTTGATACAGTTGTTTATTTTAGAACATCACTACAGAATAACAGTTCAAGTGTCAAATTCTAACCAAAGTAGAGCCCACGGTGGTGAAATAGGTCAATTGGTATTCACCATGCATGGTACAAGCGATGGTAGGGGATCCAAAACAGAGCCTATAGGATTCATAAGTGGGTTCCATGAACCAGGGGAGTTATACACAGGGGTCGTAGCAACAGATCCAGTTCCTCATTTAAAAGCAATTGAAATAGAATGGAAATACAACAGTAGTTTATTCAATCCATTAACATGGAGGATTTTGACTACACCCAAAATATTTTTGAAGAAAATCACTGTGGAAGGAATGGAAATTGGTGAGAAGTGAGTATTATTTGTTTGTAATTATAAATGATAGTTCTTATGTGAATTTGTATATTTACTTGTTAGTCTATATGATAATCATAAAAAATACGAGTGTGGTTCAAATATAAACCGGAATTTTTTAATAAATATGCAAAAAATTTAGTGTGGGAAAAGTGACTGCACTGGATGTTAGTGATCTGTTACGAAATGTACAGAACAGCCGGGACCATGTAACTTCATTTTTCAGTGTACTGTAGCCATGAGCGAGAAGGATATACAAGGGTCTGTTGAGCAACGAATCATTATTCGTTTTTTGAGTCAAAGATAATGGAAAATCCGAGAAAATTTATCGAAAGTTGTTCGAGCAATTTGGGGATGATTGCCTCTTCAAGAATGTATGAATGGTCCCCCACAAGAGTGTGGTTGATACCTCCAGTAACAAGACCAGGACCCACTAACCCCTTTTGAAACATGAAAAGGTCAAAGTTTCGTAAATTAATGTAAAATCTATATTCTAGGTTAGTTACTAATTAATTCGATACGCTTGTGCTAGTTACTGTTTACAATGTTTGCATACAACGCCTGCTCGGGCCCTACACACTCCCTTTACTTTTCACTTCTACCAGGCGCCCTACTTTCCTTACCAGGTCTTTTAAAGGCCTCTTAACATCATTTGGCACGAGCTCTTGGCCTCCATTGATAAAAAAAATGAGATCATGCAAAGGAGAAGAATTTAATTAAACACAGAAATCCAACTGATTAAAGATTTGTTAACTGAATTGCAGTCCCTAAGAGATTCATGGGAAACCATCCGTAACGAAACAAAACACGTCGCCGATGCAGTTGGCATTATATCATAATTCTCACTCAAAAGAAAATCTATTATTGAAAACACGCCCGAGCAACTTCAGCAACAAGTTTCACAGGATTTCAAATCTTTTGTTGTCTTTTTTGTTTTGGAGTTCAACATGGCTAATTTGAAAATCAGATTTGTAAGCTGCGAAGGAAGTTGTAAACTGTGAAGGAATTTGTAACCTGTTTGCTCCAGTTTTAGTGCTCATGGATCTAGACTACGAGGAACTGAAGCTTAAAACTGCCAATCTCGTTTGCATATTACCATTCAGACTAATCCAGACGCCTTATTTAAAGAAACTCTTTAAATGAAGAATGTAGTTTTCCAGTCAGAAGAGGACCCGTTAAAGCTTCTTAACCCATTTTCTTGAACCTATGCACAGCTATAAGACTTTTCTGTATCATCCCAGTCACAGTTCCAACGGCCGAGAAGTCTTTTAGTAGATTTTCGAATTCACTGAAAACTTGGCAACGAAGCACCACAGGCCAAACTCGTCTGAACCATCTGGCAATGTTGACAAAAGAGTGTGAATTGGCCAAAACTGTTAACTTTTCTGACGTCATCAATTATTTTAGTGAAATGAAAGTTAGGAATGCCATGATTAAATAGAATTTCGAACATCAAAGTAAGCATTTTGTCATAATCTTATTATTTTGTCAACTTGTCAATTTAATCTTGGTCATTAAGGGAAATCTATCTCAAAATGGAAATTTACTTTCATTAGAATAAAAATAAATGATTTATTTTATGTTTGCAAAAATTTTGTCAATAAAGTTTAGTTTTTAGATCGAACTGATAGCACTAATTATTAATTATTATAAATTATCATCAGTTTTAAAAAAAAATGGCGAAGGAATAGAAAATTACCATTTAATTTTTGAAACAAAACATACCGATAGCACGCAAACATAAAAAGTGGGGAGGGCGAATCTGATCCTGGTTACAGGGCCCGCAATCAAATGTGGAGGCCATGGTTCCGCTTTCCGAAAAGGCCGAGAAGTGGTGACAAACTCGCCATATGCGTGGCGCTCCAGAACAAGTGTTACCGATGAGAATGTCAGTGCTGTAAAAAAACTCATTTTGGGAAACCAACGCAGTACTGTTCGCGATATTGCTGAAGAATTGGGATCAGCTTAGGTAGTATTTGGCAAATAATTATTGAACGGATCGGTAAACGCAAAATTTCAGCCAGATGAGTGCCAAGAGATCTGAATTTTGAGCAGAAATTCACTCCTACAGCGGTAAGAAGGAGATTGAAATTGATTGCAGCTAATAATCACCACAGACGAGACCTGGGTATACCACTATATTCCGGAAACTAATCGCGCCTCTATGGAATGAAGGCGCGCAGGTAAAGCGGAGGTTACACTATCAGCGTGTTTTGTGACATGAAAGGAGTAATTGCGGTTGAATTTCTCACTCAACAACGAGCTGTGAACGCACAGTATTGTAGTAACCTTCTAAAAAACACTGTGAAATCTATCTACAGATCAAAACGATGCTATATTCCAATGAATAGTGCGATGTTGCTGCACTACCTCAGACAGCTCAGCTTTCGATGGAAACGTTGAACGAATTGGGTTGAGAAACACTGAAACACCTCTTTATAGTCCCGATTTGTCGCCAAGCGACTATTATTTAATTAGTCCATTCAAAGAGGCACTTGGCCGATTGCGATTTGGAAGCAATAGCAGGTGGAATCCTTCGTGTGCGAAGGTTATGTGATAACCCGAGGCATTTTTACGAAAGAATCATCCGAATGCTTCCAGATAGGTTGCAAATGTGTGTAGACTGTGAAGAAGACTATTTAGAAAAACTGTAAAAATTGTCAACTAAATAATAAAATTTTTTATAGCAAAATTCCGCCTTATATTTGAATCACTTTTGTATTTATATTTATTCAACTGCATATTTAGGTATAGGATATTTATATATCTATTTATTTCAATGCAATCGAAGAACACAGTCTCAATACTGATCTAGAATTACCGAATTAACAATTATTTTTTGAATTTATAATAGTTTCAATAAGACCACCAGTTTTTATTTGTGTAATTATCATAAGTATTCCAACAATATTCATTTTTTTTATTTTTTAGCCTGACTGTATGCCCAAAACATAAATTGCCACTGGCAAATGGTATTCCTCAACTACTCATCCCATCATATTGTTAAAATAAGTGAAAAAACCGTTTTTTTATTGTTATACATTTTAATTCATTTGTTGTTATATTTATCATCGTTTTCATTATTTATTTTTACTTGTAAGGTTTTCAACGAAACAAAATATGAACTTAATTTTCCAAATCTTGTTTTATTACTATTTGAATAAGGTTCAATTCTTATTTACTTTAAAACTTAATGAAAAAGATACGGTAAGTTTCAGAAGACTAGCGCTCACGAAAAGGTTAAAACTCTTCTGGCTCAGGGGCAACTTCCGAGCATTTCACATTTGGGTTGTTGCCTCGGTTAGGAAAATTAGGACCAGGATCTTGATAGGAAGAATTCTCTTTCGACTTATTTTCATATTTAGTTTTAAATGTATATATGTATTATAATTATTACTTTTGTTTATATCTCAATTTTTTTTGATAAATGTCGTGATTAGCTTTATAATGTTGTAGTTTTCCCCGTTTAAAATGTTAGATAATGTAATTGGTGTAGGTATTTTTATTTTAATTAGCTTGTTATATAAATCAAAATTGGGGGTGATTGATAGAGCATCCGAAAAAAATGTGGTTTAGGTCTTCCGGTTGTCCACAGATACAGTATGGATCACTAGCACATTCTACACACATGCAATTGAAATACAACTAATACTAAATGCCGATTGCTTGCTCTTGTATGTATATGTAAATATGTACCCAGGACTGTTCCCGCGCCAGAATAAAAAATTGTATGTCTATGCTTTCGCAAATCTCAAACATTTGCAATTTTCATATACCCAGGGACCAGTAACGCAGCCAAACTGTTAATGGGTAATATTTTGAAAAAATATAAACCCATATCCAATCATAAATATTTATTGTTATTTGTCTAATCTCAAAAGTTAAGTAGCAACTCTCGTATAAAGATATATTTAATAGTACTTGTATGTACAGGATATTCAAATGAAACAAGATATAAACATTTAGTTAGAATGTGAATTTTATTATATTTCTTTTTTGTTACACTTAAAATAAAATCACAGACAAAAGAATCACGATAGGTATAACATCCACATGACATGCTTCAATAGGACAGAGCTGAAAGATAAGCTACATGAAAAAATTGACAAAACAATATTTTAATCAGATGTTGTAATAACCAAATTCTTAGTTTTGTAATTGTCAAATTTATCCATTGTTTTGATATCCATAATAGCAGTCAAAGCTATTACCAAACCAATTCCTAATATAAATGAAATGAATAGTCCAGACCAAATGGGTACTGTAATGAATGGGACACAATCATTTACATCTCCAAATTTTCCATTTTTCGAATCTATCTGAACTTGTAAGTCATACAAACGTAATTCCACACCTGAATTATCTCTGAATACTGTTTCACCATTGCAATGATAAGAAAAAGACTTTGGAGCAAAAATATTTTCAACTGCAGACAAATTATAATCTCCATTACTTTGTGTATCGGTAATCTTCACAGACGGCATGTACCAGTATCCATTTTGCCAAGAAAAGCTAAATCTTAATGTAATCTTTCCTCTGCTACTTCGAGGAATATTAATATTTAATCGTGTATCGTAAATAATCATATCATCAGCTACATTCCCTAAATATATTTCTGAATCATCCTTTTTGAACAGTAAAGGTTTAGAAGAATATAGTAATGCATAAATATCGTTTTTAATGACATTGACTGTCTTATAAATTACTGGACCTGTAGGAATATCTTTAGTAGTTTGATCTGTATTAGTATCAGTGGTATCAAGTTGTCGTTTTGAACGAGTCAATTCATAGTTAGGAATTATAATGACTGATATGAAATTAGTAGAATTTTGTACATTTTGTTCAATGATATTGTAATCTTCTTCAGAGTTTCCAGTAAGTTCTGAAAGTCAAAATTAAAAATATGACTAAATAGTATAATTGCTAGTGCACAATATATTGCTGCTACCTAAGTTGAAATCCAAGCATAACTGTGGTATTTTATTGTTTTAAGAAAAATTATATCCATAAAAAAACTATATGATCTAAAACTCAAAATAGAATAATCTTAATAAATTTTTTCATTAGTTGAATATAGAGCACATAAAAAAATTTGATTTTTTCTTGATTTGTATATATTTATAAAAAATTTACTTCCTATATTAATTGAAAATTTTGTAAATGCAATTTTAGTCATTTTACCACATAGTCTAAATGTGCTAGCTCATGATCCCAAAGTTAGTTCATATCCATTATCACAAAAATATTTCATGGTGCACAAAAATAATTTGTAGACATACATACCAATTATGTTATCATACTCCAAAACTCCGTTTGGACTATAGATCGAATAAAATCCTTTCATTGCAGACTTTATATTACCAGACAAATAATTTGGACTCTGGAAAACAAATACATCTGGAATTTTCAATTTTTGTACAATATCAGCAAATTCTTTTGTGGAAAATTCTTGTAAGGAGGATATGTTAAGTTCATGAGTACTCCATAGGAAAAGGGCAGCGCTTGTTAAATAAACATTAAAAATACTCAAGAATGCAATTTTAAAAAACATTTTAATCGTGAAATTAATCACCCAACAAACTTAAATCAATATTTTCCCGGTGAAAGATGGAGCTTTCACAGGTCGACAATGTACATTAGTTCCGAGTATAATAAATTCAATTAGTATTTTATCTATGGTACCAGGTCTCTTCAGTTCTGAGCTCCGATGCAACACTAATATCTGCATTAAAGAATTGGAAAATTTGAAACGGCTAATATTAATTCTCTAAAAAAGTCTTTTAATGATATTCTATTGACAAGGAAAAGAAATATACCAAATTATTGACATTTGTTGAAGGTAACTGTTGTCTTTTAGTTTGACAGGCTAAGCTAAGAAGAACTTTGAAAATTTTTGACACATTTTTGACATTGACATATCTCGTATTATTTAAATCCACGTGTTTATGGTGTGCATAACCTAGAATATGCTTTATGGTGGGTAGTTTGTTAAAACTAGTGAGATTATGAAAACTGTCAACAAATTTTTCCTTTTTTTCAATCCCCATTATTACTGTCCACTAAGTTATTCACTTTTTACCAAGAAATAATCACCAGTTCCTTTTTTAACTATGCCCGGAAAGTTCTCGTGAAATATAAAAAGAAATAGAAAATAATAGAGCCCATTAATTAAAAATTAAGTTTCAAAAAAATAGTGGCGTTTATAATTGTTGAAGAATTAGAGAAGGGATATAATTGAAAAAAAATCATTCAATACATTTGGCAACTAAATCACCACACGGCACAACAAATCTCGTATCTTCAAATAATTAAATCTAAATAAGGTATCAACGTGGAATTACCATCCAGAAGAAATTTATCATATAAACAGCTTAGAATTGTAAACTTTGTATTAATGTGTATCAATACTAACTCCAGAGGAAACCAGTACTACAGTGTGATGAATGTGAAGAGTGAAAATGTGCAAGTATATGGTGATAATAAAATACACTTTTATTTCTGCACATAACCCAATACTAAACTACGAATCCTAATTATAAAACTACAAACTAAATTAATTGATTAAAATAAAACATTTTAATAACTAGAATAAAATATATAATAAGCTCATTGTTATCCCTAACTATATCCTGTATGCTTCTTATATTGACGCATTATTCCTGGTCGTGAATCCTCCACCAATGCACATAATCAAAAAATGTTTTTATATGTTGTGGTATCTGTAGGTACTCAGATTTTATTTTTAACTGTTAAAATAGTTTAATTGCTAGTATGAAACTAAAAATTAATAAGTTATTTCATTGATTTTACAGTATTACAACAAACTACAAGCAGTAATTTAATATAAAATTAAGAATAAAACCACGTTTGGATAGAAATGGGAAAATTTAGAAGTAAATTAAAAGGTCAGAGTAAGGGAAAAAGGTGGCCGAAAGGCCAGAGCTCAAGTTCAAACCCAGGAATCACAAAATATAGGGATATAGCCAAATCTCGCTTTTTCCAGGAAAATTTAGGTTAGGGTTTTTTATTTATGTCTACTTTTACTTTATTAAATATATTAATATTTTACTTTTGTATCATATACTTTCCAGTTAACAGTATTGGCCAAATTTTCTTTTTCAGGTCCCAGCAATTTGACATCAGATGCTTTAAGAAAACATGACGCAATACAATCATTTGTTCCCAAGGCTGAAGAACCTGCAAAAATGGAAGAAGATGCAGAATCTTCTATTGGAACCCAATCTTCCTATATGACAATGAAATCATTTGCATCAGAATGGTCAAATTGCAGCAACATGTCTTTTAATAGGTTCTTGACTGTGTTTCGATCAGATTCTGCTTTACATAAGGAAATGTTGGCTATATTGGCAGGAATTACTGATGTTATCAAAGAGCAGGGTGGCACTGGGACATCTACAGAGTATTATTGTTGTCTTGTAAGCATATTTCTTACTCCATATTCACTCCAAATTCTTTTTTTTGGCATAATTTTATTCTCATTTTATATAGATTACAACACTTAAAGAAGTATACAATGCAGAAGAAAAGAATGAGGATCAAATAACTGCTCTTTTGGCACTCTTAAATATGGGTATCAAAACAGTTCCAGATGGGGTTTTAAAGAAATATTTTGATGATATTACTCTAAAGATGTTGCATATCTTGAAAGACTATTCAGATGGTGATAATAATACAATAATGAAATCAATTTTTGGAATTCTGGGACATTTGTTAAAAATCCAAGAGTTAGCACTTTGGTATCACGGATATACAGTACAGATTTTCAATGCGTTGCTGAATCCTTTTTGTATACATACTAAACCTAAAGTGAGTGGAAATGGTGATATAAGTAGATATATTGTTGCTAATTTTATTGAATATTTTCTAGTGGAGAAAAGCAGCTCAACGTGCTGTATCAATAATAATAACATCTGGCAATTGCTTAAAAGAAAATTCCTCTAATCCGGCTGCTGATAAAGCTGCAGAATTCTGTGAACAAACTCTTGACTCATGCATGGGTGGTACTTCAGGTACGGTTTTAGTTTCTTCAGTTCAAGCTGGACAAACTACTATTTTACATATTCTTGGATTGATGAAAGACATAATTTGCTATTTCTCTAAAAATCATATTAAGGTAAGAAACAATTTTAATTGTTGCTAGTTTTTCATGTAAAATATCTAAGTAAGTTTATCAATAAAAGTAGGTACTTCATTTATAACATATACAGTATTAGAGAGTATTTTACAATGTAAGAATATCAACGTGAAATATTGAACAAACCTAATTCCAGCTATCCAGTGCAAATTTCTGTAAAATATAGTGGTAAATTATTATATGCTTCACTGTTCTAATGGATTCCCATTTCCCTATTTGACCCTAATTTGCTGCAGTTTGGTTATTAGCCAAATCAAACGGTCGTAAATGATTTAACAAAAAAAAATGTTAGTTTTTTCCATAATAAGGTAAATGCATCAGTTATTGACAGTGTTCCGATAATTGTCACCTAAAGTTGAATCTTCACCAAATGAGCCGTTTTCAATACGAAAATTTCAATTTCAATATATTTGGCAACGCCTTACCAGCTATAAAACAAATCAGCTGATAACTGCCTGTCATTCCAAAATGTGAAAAGTTTCGTTACCAGTTGAACGTGAAAATTTGAGAGATTAGTTAAGGTAATTGATTTAAATATTTTTTTTATTCCATAATATATATGTTTGATTTATTTCATATTGTCGAGGATAAGGTTTAGTCAATAAAACATATGTTCTGAAGTTGGTGTGGGTGTCGATGACTATATTAAGTGATTATTACCATGTACCAATTATTTTCAAAGCTCATCTCTCGCTAAGAGCTCTAAAATGTTAATGGTTCCAGTTATTGACATGAGTGTCAATTATTGGCACATCCGGTGTCGGGAATGGGAACTCATTTATTGCAGATGTAGTACCAAAAAAATATTCATATTCCAAAGAGTAGATAAATGAAGATCTAGAAGCTGTAGCAACTACGCTCGCCGCGTTATACTCTGTGCCAAGAATTACCTTATGTATTACAAGTCAAATGAAAAGCTGCCTGTAGTATGTTGTACAGGACCAACTACACCTCTTACCTCTGAAGAAGAATATTTGGTAGAACAATGGATACTATCTTTGGCTCATCACCTTGTTCATAAAGATCAGTTATTAGATAGTGTACAAGTTTTACTGCAAATAAAGAAACGTCTGAATCCTTTCAGAAATTCTGGCCCGGGTAGACAATGGTTCAGTTCATATCTGAAAAAGAACCCAAATGTCTAACAAAATTTAACTCACGAAAAAAGGCATCGAAAGAGAAAATTGGTCAATGGTTTGGGTAAATAAGAGCTTATCTGGAATCTAAGGATCTATTAGATGTAACTAATAATGTAAAAAGTGTTTTCAATTGTGATGAAAGTACGTTTCTCCTTCAGCTGGAAAGTAATAAGGTGCTGACAAAGAAGGGCGATAAAAACATCTATATTGCTGGAACTAATGATAAGGAAAACCTTATAGTTTTAGTGACTGCAAGCATCTCTGGAGTACTAGCTATCTATACATTCCAAGTCTTATTGCACTCAGAAACTGGAATAAACAGAATTGCAAAGTTTTGGTGATAGAATAAATACAGATACTTTTTCAAAAGAGATAGATATATTTGAAACCTAAAGTCTATTTGTTACCCAATTTGATTTTCCTTTTCATATTATTACTCATATTTTATGCCTACTTTTGAAGTCAGTATTAATTTTATATACTCATTTAATAAGTAAAAACTTAAGTTTTTGGCAATCATTGGTATGTCAATCATTGGTACTTCTTGTCAACTGGAGTGTCAATAACTGAATAATAGGTGTCAGTTACTGGATCTACTGAAATATATTTAAGAGATTCTAATTGTGTCAATTATTCGTGCCATTATCTTATTTTAAAAATAAAGTAGATCTTAAAAAATAAATTCCAAAAATAACAAAATTGGATTATTCTTAATTCGTCAAGATTTGAAGCTCTTTTAAAACCACGTATTTATAACAATGATTTTAAAAAACATCGCACCACAATTTTACAAAATTTCATACATTTGCTATTGTTTTTGGGAAATAGTAGAATTTAGCTTTTGGTGCTTAAAAATAAGCAAATGAACAAAAACTATTCAGAGACAACTTACCAGTACATTCTAGTAATATAAAGTAGGAACCCATTGGAATAATTTACTATAATTTATAAGTTAGGTTGGATAATAAATATTTTATATCAAAATTTCTATGTTCAGTAAAATTCTTTTCAATACAGACTAATTGGGAACAAGATAAACCAGATATTTACTTTGAGAGTTTCCAGTGTATGGAAATAATTTTATTCAAGGTCAAAGATCAAAAATGAGTTTTTAGTAATTTTCAGGAAAACGGTTTTATTATAAAAATATAAACGTGGCGTACTCATGCATACTATGACCGTTACAACTTTTTGAATCATTATATCTTAGAAGTAGTGGCTAGTAGATAAAAAGTATTGATACGTTTTTTGTACATAATTTTATGATCTATAATTTTTGTTACAGGTGTTTTATGATAAAACTTACCGTTATACTGAAAATTTCGAAAAACTTTTTTTTTGACCTTTGACCTCGAATAAAATGTTTTACCTACGTAGGGAATGATGGAGAATGTTCAAATTTTATTTCTAATCATATTTTAAACAATTTCATTTATTATCGGCTTGGTGGGAATTCCTGTAGCCTCACTCTTATTTTTTGCTCTAATTTGACCAGACTACATCTTGTATTCTCATGATATTCGTCACCAAACAATAAAGAAACGAACACAATTGGATAAATTTGTACATTTACCAGTTTAATTGGTGCAATAGATTGATTCATAAATTTTATTTTTTTTAGAAATGTTGTGAATCTATATTAAAGCTAATGACACTCAATTATCCCATTGTTACATCTTGCGGTATGCAAGTACTCTATGCGTTATTTTCTGCTCAGAGAACTGTCGTTCCAGCAAAGTTAAATGCTCAGTTAATATCTGCTCTTTATGAATACCAACCGTCTATTTCTGATGTTCAACCTACACAAGCTTGGGTAACTGTAATGCAGCAAGCTCACGTACATTTATCAGAGTAAGTATCTATCTGATTTCTGATCTTAACTTTTGTTTTTTTTAAACCCTAATTTCTTTGCCGCTTAATTTGCTTTCCAGTCCTTTTGCTGTCCATTATTCATTTGAATTTTTAGTGTTGATGTTCCATTAGCAATGGCCACATTGCCTAAGATATTTGATGTTCTAACTCATTTGTGGCTGTCTGAAAAAGCGCAAATAATGACAAGTGCCACTCACGCTTTGGAAATATTGTTAAAAGATGCCTTAATCAATGGATGTACTACCAAGGAATTAGTAGAACAACACAGATCTAAAATCGAAAAGTGCATACAAAGTATTCAGATCGGACTGAGTTATCAATATAATGCTAGCTGGCACCAAGTATTGCATGTTATCAGTGTTTTATTTGAGGTAAGTGTTATTTCAATGGAATAATTTGATCTAACATGATTATTAACTTTGTGGTGTTTATTTTTATAATTTTTTTATGGCAATAAAAAATATAGAATTACAAAAGCTTTCTCCCCAATTATCACTTATTTCTTGTAATATCTTATTTTCCTTTTACTTTTCCAGGTGTTGGATGAAAGTTTGATTCCCTTTTATATCCGTTTCTTTCACACCAGCTCATTTTTTTGTTCTATCTATTTATCTTTTGGTCTCCATTTTCGTTTTTAGTAGTGTTTCCAGTCTCGATTATTTTTCTCTTTTTTCTCTATTTTCATTTTTACTATATGTTTGTACCCATTCAGGTGTTTCTTGCTTATTTTTCCATAACTTTTTCTTATAGCTCATCTTAAGCTTGATTAAAATTAACATTAAACTAAATTTTCTTGGTGGCAATTTTTAACTTCTTAGTTTAATTTTAATATTTTAATTTAAAATATCTGGCCGGTTAAGCAAATGAAAAATGCGCTCGCGTCTGATGAAGGATTTTTACCTTGTTGTCATTGTTTTTCTCTTAAAATAGCCATATACTTAATCTTACATCAAGTTAAAAATTATTGAACCCTTAGTTTTATTTCAATTTAAATTTTTTGTTAATTATCTGCATGAACTCCAAGTACCAATCTAGTATATTTCAACTAGTAATTTAATTCATTAGTTTAATGGTAATTTTTAATTATGCATAAACTAAGCTTAACTTTGCCTAGTTTTTCCTCAATTAATTGAGATAAAGAACATTTAAAAATAGAAGCAAATATATTAATACAAACGTGTTTTTGGATTGGTTAATTCATTTTAAGTATTTTTGAATTTATATAAATTGTGTACCACATCTCTTGTTATTATTTCTATTATGTTTCTTGGATTTCCTATAAATAAAATAAACAAGGCTGGCATCTAATTATGTTTAATTTTAAAAAAATACTTATTATCAGATATATTTATTTGTGATATTACAAATATTATTCTATTGTTGAATAACTGAACATTTTTTTAAGGTTGCTGGTGGGAATTGTAGCGAAATGCTGTTAGGACTACTAACAAATTTAGCAGAGTTACGAGATTCTTATAAGTTTAGTTACAACAATGAATTAGAACATGCTGTTGGGGCAGCTATTCGATCTATGGGTCCTGAAATAGTTTTAGACGTAATATCTCTAAAGGTACTACACATATAATTATTTGTAATGGAAATAGTGAATTTAACAAGAATAACCATCATGGAGTTACTTAATTATGATATTAATTTGATTTGTTGCCTTATTTTTTATTTGGCTATTTAGGACTGCATATAAACTTTAATTAATCTAAATATTCATCATATCAACACAAAATGAAACTAAGTTACATTGAATTAATAATGAATACTTACAAATTAGTCGAATAAGACATTAATATAACCTTATTTTTTCCAAAAAAATTTATTATTGCTGAAAATACATAAATAAGCTATCATACCTCCAAATTGGAAATAAAAGAAAAAAAATCAGTAAAAGAGAATAAACCCTAATACCGCGTAGGCCCTCCTCTTCTTTTTGACACTGCATTCATGCCTCGTTTCAAGCTTGATATCAAATGTTCAACCAAAACTTGTGGTATATTCTCCCATTCTTCAATAGCGACCTCTATGAGTTGGTTCTGATTAGAATCAGGGAAGCTAGGACTTTGAATCCTCTTTTTCAGATAGTCCCATAGATGTTCTATAGGATTCATATCCTGACTGTTAGATGGCTGCTCTAATAAGAGGAATTTTGACACAATGTAAGTCTAGTCACGTGGGGACGAGCGTTGTTGTGAATGAATAAAAAATTAGGCTCACAAACTGAGCAAAAGACATTACATGTTTGACAATAATGTTGTCTAAGTAATATTAGGCATTCATAGATCTCGTACCTATAAAAACCAATTCCGTATGAGCATCAAAGGAAATTCCTTCCCAAAACTTTTTAGAGTTTTATAGTTGGCATACCTTTCTCCTTTGCCAGACATGCTCACGTCCATCTGGACCGTTAAGGCTCTAACTCGCGTTTCATCTGAGAACAGAACCCGTTTCCAATCATTGATGGTCCAATTCCTATGTAGTCTTGCAGAATTTAATCTCTGAACTTTGTGTTCACTGGTAAGCAAGGGTTTTTTGCCTGGTCTTCTGTTGCTTAATCCTGCTTTACGTAAACGTCATCGTTTTCGCCCTTGTCTTGGTCTTTGATGGTACGAACCTGTTTCATTATGTCGCCTCGCTATGCGACTGATGTTGGAATGTTGTCTTCCTAACAAACTAGCAACATATCGCATTGAATATTCTCCATTCAGGAGAGTCGATGCTTGTACTACCTTCTCCATTTACAAATTTCTTTGGTGGTTCATTTTTTACTTGATATACTCCCAAATTAAATTCCAAACATGCTTGTAATAAAAACAATTACAATCAACAGCTTATTTCTGATAGAAACTTTGCTTTAATCAGAACTTTCTAAGAAAATGTTAACACAGTTGTAGTCTTGAACGAGTATGAATTACTATCAAAACAAGATTATGTGATATAGTCAACTTTAAATGACAACTGTCACTGTAAAACAAAGGTCAATGATCTATTGTCGTACAGTAAGTTATCAATAAATAAAGAATATCGAGAAAAATATGAGTGGTGCGTTAATTTTGTCCAGGGGTTTATATCCGCAATATGTATATGGTTATTTCGGTATTTTTCTTGTCTTTATTTCTGAAAAGGAACATCTTAGATGAATATTTTAAGATCATAATCAACAATTTACAATCATTTTCAAACTAATTTCTGTTTTTTTCCTGCCAAATAAACTGCAGTTTGGCTACCAATTATTTCAATAACTCAGATGGATGACTATATCAGACATAACTGTCCACCATAAACTATAGTTTGTTTAGTAACTTGTTTTATATAATCTTTTACTTTTGACCTGGCTTTGCTAAAAAACCAAATATATGAATTTTTGTTCACTTACATAGTTTCTGAAGTTAGGTACTCTGACAATTTCTACATATAAGTGAAATTAAAATGTTGCAACAGGCCAACCAAACCATCCGAGTACTGAAGCTGTTGGTTAAAGATCTGCTTAAAATTCTTACGCAACCAGTAGTTTATGTCCAGCTATATTTACCATTATTGCAGTAATTGAAAGTAGGCATCGTTATAATTACACAAACTTAGTAGAAGATTCTTCCAATGAGATTAATTGCTTTATTTAACATCTGTATATTCCTGTATAAGTAGATATTTGAGTACATAACCATTTCTAATCATTTGTTCCTATTTTAGAAACCGAACGGTGACTTAAACATAGATAGATCATGGTTACTCCCAGTACTTAAAGAAAACATTAGATTTTCAACATTAGATTATTTTGTGAAAGGTATTTTACCCCTAGCGCTATTCTGCCATCGAAGATCTGCTCTTTTAGCACAGAACAATGATGGAATAGGAGCGCACAGCTCAGAATTGCTCTATTTGCAACTGTGGAATCTATTGCCATGCTTTTGTAACTGCCCAAGTGACATAAAAGATAATTTTAAAGTGAGTAATAGCATAATATGAACTAGTTTATTGATAACTGAGTTTATAACTAATTTTTTATTAAATCATATCAAGATATATTGAATTGATATTTTTAGACCATAGCTAAAGTGATGGGCACTGCAATTTCTGATAAAAAAGAACTTCGTTTGGCAGTTATGGCCGCTTTGAGAAAATTAATTTCCAGTGCCAAGAATTCAAATAATGAAGAGGATTTACAAGAGTTGAGCAGATTTGATAAAAATTATTTACCTATATTGTTCAATGTTTATACAACTAAACCCATTGGTACTGATGAAGAAGGTCAAAGATTAGCAGCTTTAGAAACAATAAAAGTGAGTGCAGTCGGTACAACAATGGATTAGATTTCTTGTGTTTCTCACTCATCAATTATCAATTTTATTTATTGTGTCGTAATTTATTTTTTAGTTATATTTATCCATCGCAAGATCTGAACTTACCCAACAACTATTTGTGAACGCAATACATCGTCTTAATAGTAGTTCAGATGAACCGGAAGATCATTTTATTAAAGAATCAATATTAGACCTTATTCGTGCGTTGGTGCCTTATCAAAATGCTTCAAATATCGAAATATTATACCAACAATGCATTAAAAACTTACCAGAAATAAAAAATAACAAAGAACAGAAAAAGGCTTATAGGTTATTAGAAGAGGTATGTGGCAGCGATTCAGAAGGATGCAACGTATTTATTAAAAATAACAGAAAAGAGGTGAGATATTTTCATTAAACTACAGGTTTTATAGACTGAAGTAAAAATATTTTAAAAATTAGTAATATATCGTCGTTGTTCTGGCAATTGTTTTGTAGTATAACAATTTGAAGGTTTAGATTAAATTAGGCAAAGCTGTAGATAAACTCATAGGCATTACTACTATTAAAAAACATCTACATCTCGGACTTTGTGAGTTTTGTCACTCTCTACATTGGCTGATTTCAAATGGAGTGATGTGAATATATGAAATTCCTTGCAAATTGCTAAACTGTAAATAAAAAATATTCATTTTAAGGTTCATCATTTGTTAGTTCAAATAAATCCAAAATATCCTGTGTTATTGCAAGTAAAGAGAGAAATGTACCCTACCTGTCTCCAGTTTATCTCAATACAAGTGGTAGTGAGAGATTCACTAAAACTGTACCATTTCAATTTGAAAGCTGGCTGATAATTTAAGCTTTAGTTTAAAATTTTAATCTTTATAATTTATAAATTTATTATTGTCAACATTAATAAGAATTTCGAGAACATGTTCAATTCTCTTCTTCTTCTTCATCATTATCGTCGTCATCGTCCTGCTGTTGCAGAATTTCAAGTTCCTCTTCATTACCGTCTTCAACGATATTTGTCTCCAAGTGATTCATGATTTGTCTATTACACTGGTAGCAAGCTAATGAGCACTGTAACCTCGCCTCTACATCATGCAGTTACAAAATATTGTATTAAGTAATTAGGTAAAATAGTCAAGATAGGTTCCAGGAATTCGTTACGCATTGTCCAACCCCATTCTTGGTGTTCTAAATCATGCCCTAGCTAAGTTTGAATTTGATAATAAACGTGATTGAAATGTTGAGCTGCTCCACTCGTTGGTGGAATATATGATAACTGCCCAGGTTCATTCGACTTTGTTGACTTGATTTATAGTGCATAACGTAGAAGATCGATACCCTAATAATGCAAACCACTCTCAAATAATCTCTGAACCGGACAATTTTTTTCCTCAAATGCTGCAGTAAGCTCAGTTTGAAGGTTTAGAGTAAATTAGCAACGCTGCAGATAAAAAACCATCCACATGTAGGACTTTGTGAGTTTTGTCAGTCTAAAGATTAGCTAAATTTAAATTGAGTGGTGTGATTATATGAAAATGCTAAAAACTGTAAAGAAGTGTTATTGCAAATAAAAAGAAAAATGCGCCCCTTACTTGTTTCCGGTTTATCTAAATATTCCAGATCCAGTAATATTCCATAATTTTAAGATAGAAGAAATTTTTGAAAGCTCGAATTTATTGAAACAGTTTTAATATTTATCATTTATTTAAATTCACTCAAGTACACTGGTTTTAATATACATTATATAAGAGTATTGTGATTATTTTAATGGCGAATTCAAAGCAAATTCGTTGATTTTTTCAATAGCCTTTCAATCAGTTTAACAACACAGCTTGGTTTTCCAAGGTACCAAAATTATATTTAACATTAAACTAAATTTTCTTGGTGGTAACTTTTTGTTTTATGCTGGATAATTAAAAATAACCTAACCAATAGAAATTCCTTGTATGGGTTCTTTTTGTCATACAAATGTGGAAAGTTTCTGACCCTGTCTACCAGTTTTCCATCGTCCAGTTTTAAAAATAAAACACCAAGGATATTGTAAACATTACAATATCACCGATACTAACTGTCCTGACGTATTGTGTGCTCATCCTCACAAAATTAAGAAGTTAAAACTTGGTGAACTCTTAGTTTAATTTCAATTTAAGTTTATTGTTAATTTTCTGCATGAAATACAAGTATCATTTCAGTGTCTTTCAACTAATAATTCAACTTATTAATTTAATGTTAATTCTTAATTTTGGCTGCATAAACCAAGCATAAGTGTCGTTGATTCTACATCAGTAATTGTCTCTAATATATTCCAGGTTCAACGTGTCCTGATGAAATCTCTGAATTCTGCTGCAGTTTCCAGTAAAGGAGCTAGATTGCGATGTTTGAATTACCTTGTTAAAGCACAACCACAGTTAGATCATGAAAGCAAGTTGATAAAATCAATTATACCAGAGGCTGTGCTTTGTTGCAAAGATATCAATGAAAAATGCAGAGCTACAGCTTACGAAGTTTTAAATACAATAGGAAATACTTTATTAGAACATGATAAAATGCAAGAATTTTTAACATTAATTATAGCGGGTTTAGCTGGTTCTCCTCGGCTTATTAGTTGTACTATACTAGCACTAGCTTCTGTGCTTCATAATTTTTCTGGTAGGTTGATTATATGCATATGTATAAAAAATTAAATTTACAAAATGTCTCCCGTGCCGGAGGACTATATCGCGAATGTTTTGGGTGGAGTTTCTCTAAGAAATTTTTTTGACAGAAACACTATAAGTATCATTTTAAAGCATTTGGACAGAAAAATTTGACAGTTATTAAAAGATAACAGTAATAATAAATTGACTTACTTAGGTGTATATGCGAACAATTTGTGTCCAGTAAAATGTGTCACGTAATTTTTTAATTTTTAAAGAAATATGATCTATTACATTAAATTATATATAAATAAATCAGTTGGTTTACTCAAATATTTTACAACATCTATTGAAAACGAGAAATCGTTTAGCCATGCCCATCCGTCGAGAGTAAAAAGAAAATAGTAAAAATGATACAAGGGGGTGAAACTTTTATACAAGTGTTAAACCAAAACCACACATCTTCCAGCATTATTGAAAATAAAGAAGTACATCCAGTAATTCCGCCAATAAATGTTTCTGGTATTTGAAAATTAGAATAAAAGTTTAGTTATTGATGTTAATTGATTTTTTATTTCTAATTATCTCAAACGGGATTGGAGAATTTAAAAGTACTGTAAAGTACAGGGGTTTCGTAAAGTGCCATTTTCCAGACTCAAATTAGTACTGTTAAGTCGATTTTAAAGTACAGTCCATGCTTCATTGAAATTTCTGCATACCAAATCAACTTTTTTTTAGATTGACTCATTTTACAAATGCCTACAAATAAATAATTTAATTATTACAATAAAATAAAACCAATGTCTTAAGATTTTACCTACAAAAAGTCCACTTTTTCAATTTATTATTATATTTGCAAAATAACAAATATTAGTTTCAAAAGAAATGACGAGTAAATGACTAGTGCCTGTCGTCCCTGTCCTCCCCCGAAGAATGAGAGTAGTACACTATCAATTCTATGTAATAAGCCAACCATCCACTTTATGAGAGTACATATGTTGCATACATTAAAGTAGGGATATGGTACAGCTGTTCAAATTATAATACTATCTATTATTTATATATTTCATTATTTATATGTAAATTACGCACACAAATACTGTCGATTTCAATAAAATCGCATATAAGAGATTAAAAAAATTACATGCAGAATTTTTCAACGAGTCGGATTCGGGTTTTGTCCACCCCTGTTCTATAAAATGTCCATATATAAATATAATTTCATTGTAGGTACTTTGGGAATGGAAAACATTAAAATTATTTTAGACAATATTTGTACGTTAATGGAATCTCCTACAAGGGAAATAGTAGCGTCTTGTTTAAGTTTCATTAAAGTCTACAATACAACTTTACCTAGTCCCATAGTAGCATCTTCTTTAGAAAGAGAGGTAAGACAATTTAATAATTTCACTAAATTCAATCAGTTTTATATATAATCGTAGGAAAACAGCTCCTCGGTTGTTTGTTACCATCTTGTTTCATACATTCATACCACTTGCTTTCACTTGATTGCTGATATCAGTTGCAGAATAAATAATGAATTTTCTATTTTGCCTAATTGCATTGATTTGGCTTCTCACACAGTAGATCTCTATTTTTATTTCGCATTCGCGATAATTTAGAAGTTTTTCAAAATTTTCAATAAGAAAACTAATAGTGAATTGATTGAATAAATAATTATTTGTTGATATGAGTTTCTCATCATATACCACTTGTGGTAATATTAATATTTTTCAAAATTACATTATCTTAGTTTATGACGCAAATGAAAATAAAAACAACAAAAGACAAATCTTTACACATACATTACCACTATACTCCGGTAGAACGTAATCGATTAGTTCAGTTTATTTTAATTTATCACAATATTCTATTGAAGTACTGTTTTGACATAACAATTTCCTACTTAAAATTATTTATTTTTTAAAATCATTGCATGAATGTAACCCAGACAGATATAAAACTTCTTGTGTGTAAATTGATTCACAATTCATTGATTCATAATGGGAACCATTAGGATCTGTTAATCATCTGGTTGGATGATACAAAACGTCCCTCCATTAATGTATCTTCTCGGATTACCATATTTTTGTCTTATATTGAGGACTATTGTATTCATTAAGATTTATGGTACACGATCCTAATGGGGACCCACATCATAGTTAATTGACTCCAAGTGTTCCATTAACACACCGAATTACTTTATTTTATATCGATGTGCTTCTAACGACCATACATATAATTAATTATGGCCTTTTGTACAATAAAATTTTAGTATTTAAAAGCGATCTCTAAACAGATATTAATAGTCTGCTATTCGTTGAGGATGATCGTCGGATTATTGAAACCAAGTTTATCTAATTATTTTATTGTTTAATAGTTTATTCCAAAGTAATTTTAATGTTTTAGTATAAAGAATATGGTCAACCCAGAGGAGGCTGGTACTGCGACTCGCCTGTTGGGTGTTGAGCAATATATCTTGGTCTAGTCACGTGGCCGAATTAGCTAAGGCAGCTTCACAAAGCTATATACTCCGTAATAGTTTCTAATCCTCTAAGAGGGCCCAGATTTATCTATCTTTGAAGTATTATCCACACATTTGGAGTTCGGCTCCCAAGCATACCTTGAGGATGCTCGACTCAATACAAATGAGAGCAATTCGACTTATAGGCAACCCAGAATTGGCCAGAAATGCTGCTGCAAGTTCATCCAACTTAGGCAGTTTCTGTTCTTAAAGATAATTATATATTTAGCAATAATTTATAACCTTAATATTATGAGCTTTTTGTCGGGACTACCCGTTGACCACACATCTCTTACCGCTGGCTCTTCACCCTCCATCTCAAAAAGAGTTCAAAGTGTAAAAAAATGTTAAATACAAAAGTTGTAGAGAATTGAATTCTCTACAATATCGATGATAAATACAAATAGCGTGAAACCCACAGAAAACCAGATATTTGGAAGAAATGTAAAAAAAAATCGATTTTTGTGACCTTTGACCCATGACCTTCCAACTATTTATGGATTGTGATATCAGTTTTAGTTTGATAAAATACAGGTTGCTACGTGGTAATATACTTGGTATGTCGATTTTTTAAGATATTCACCCATTAGCCTAAGATGACTAAACTACACTTGCAAGATCTACTCGACAGGCAGACGTGACTCATGAACACTGAGTTTGCCTGCAGACGCCCATAACGTCAATTTATCGGACTTTCTTTGGAGTAGTACAAGCCTGTGGAATCAGCTACCAAGGCAGGTTTTTCCCGGGCACTACAACCTACAGAAGTTTTTAGATCAATATCCACAGGCACCTCCACGCGGCAAGCACCACTCGAACTATTACACTCTTCTGTTTGCTTTTTACATAAAAAGAATATTCTATTGTAATTTACACTTGATCTCCAATTCTGTTTAATGAATTTTTACCCCAAACTACTTTCATTTAAGTAACGTTTACCTCATAATGTGATGCGACTTATTCTTTTACTTTAATATTAATTGTTTTAGAATTAAGTTACCTTGTCAGGTTACTACAGTAAAAGGGAATCTAATTGCAATATTATCCTCCTTTCAACTGTACTTTTATTTGGTTATTTTCAATTACTATGTACTGGTCCTCCCTTTTAACATTTTTTATAAGCCACCTATATAAATTACATTCTTCTTTCCCTGTTATTAGATATATTATGGCTTTGAATCATTTTTATTTTTTATTTGGGGCTATTGAATAAATATATATGGGCATATTAGGTATTTTTATTGTAATTACAAGCATTATAATTTATTCCTTGGAAAGATAATCCTTTCTTTCAGTAATTTACATTTTTGTTTCAGATGAAAGGTTTATCAAGCATGACTGAAGACTGTAGCCGACATTTCAGACTTAAAATTCGCGATATCCTTGATAGATTAGTTAGAAAATTCGGTGCAGATTCATTAACACGTTTTGTACCGCCAACTAATACAGTCATGTACAAAAGATTGAGAAATTTACGTAAATTAAACGCAAGAAAAAAGAGAAGGAAGGAAACTGAAAGAGATGAAGAGGATAGTGAAGATGAAGAGTTTACGGTTAAAGCTAAGCCAAAGAGGTAAATTAAATTGTTCTGTTTACTTTTTTGGTGACATGTTGCGAATAAAATATAAAAATACGTTGGTTGATTATTTTACTTCACCACTAATCGCTATTTAAGTTGTATTATTTATACAAGGTACAAGAATTGAATATGTGACTGGAAAAAATTTGAAAGGTCTGTCATGACTTGTATTTTAGTCCCACTGTGGAACATCATTATTGTCTTGTTCATCACTTTGGATACATTATATTCGACACCTCCCTTTTAAATCAATATACTTCCTCCGATCATTCATGAATTCTTTCCTGCACATTTATGCTGGATATGGTGAGAAAATATATTCCACTAGATCCAACATCATAAGACAGTACAAATATTATTTTAAGTTATTTTTAATATTTGTAACAGTACAAGAATTTGCTAAAATTTTAGTGTGCTGTACTTTTAAATACAAATCTTAATGTTTCTAGTGTTGAAGACATTTTGGCAGACTCAGATTCAGAATTTGAAGATATGGAAACAGATGAACTAAAAAGTAAAGGTAAAAAACAACCCAAAACATGGATCGAAGAAGATCCCGAGAGTATTGTCGATTTTACTGATCCTAACGTCTCTAGTAAGATAACTGGTAAGTATCAAATGAAAATTCGGAGTATTTTGGGCTTATTTAATAAATAGAATCAATATTTTTAAATAAAAATTGAAGATTCATCAGAAGATGGCTCCATCGGAATGATGTCAGAGCTGTTAGCTAGTGAAATCCAAGCAATTATTTGGCTATTAGCCTTGAATTTCGATCTTTTCGGGGTGAATTTGAATTATTTTTGTGATTTGCAGTGATGCATTCTCTTGCATGAAAAGAAAATGTTCTAATAAGTCAACAATGAATCTGGGAGCAATAAGATGTCCTTTCTCAATGATCTTCATGTCTCTGTAGACCTGTATTTTTACTGATCTACCACTATCGCATACCTTAGTTTGTTGTATCCCACTCCTTTTAAAAAGTCTAGAATTTGGGATGGCTGGATACTGTGGATAGAGGTTTCATCCTCTGTGCAACAAAATCTGCACGCCGCATTATCTACTAAGTCTAACGTCTCCAGGTGTTTGTTGAGGCGACAGTGTCCCGATAGAACTCCTGTTAATATTCGTAGATTGTTCTTACTTAGGTTGATACCTCCAGCAGATTTACTCTGGTTATAGTCCCCCAGAAGAGTCTTTGCCTGTCTCAGCCCCTGTAGGTTGTCCACTAAAATGTTTTGCTTCTATCTACTATATTTTCCAGTGCTTTTTGCATTGTTTTGTAGCTGATACTACAGAAGAGTTCTGGTCTCATGAAGGGCTTGTCTGCATCCGCTTTAACGAGCTTATTTCATTTTCCTTCGCTCCGGCGTGGTCCCGAAATCCATTGCAGAGTAACTTTAATTTTCTTAACTAGCTTGCTTAATTTTTCTAGGCAATCCCAAACGAGTTTCAATTTTATGATATTGGAGCTTAGAGGTCTAATGGCTGCTTGACTATCAGAGATGATGATGATCTCCTGTTTCCGATAGTTCCTCTCTAGATTGAACTGAACACATTTTTCAATTGCATAGATTTTTGCTTGAAAAATGCTTGGTGTGTTGCCCAGGCTTTCAGAGTTTTTGAGTCTGAGCCTGTACACTCCTATTTCAGTTCAGTCTGCTGTTTTAGATCCGTTCGTATACCATTTAATGGCATTTCTGTTCATTTCTTGTATGGTGTTTTGATTCTACTTGCTTTCAAAGATTTTTCTTAAAGCTAAACTTTTTCGAAGCAACGTGCTGAGGCATGTCCCAGGGCTGGACATTATTTAGGAATGGGTTTTCTTTGGTGATTCTGTTTCTGAACATTCTAAGTGATGTTTTCTTTGCCACTCTTCCCAGTATATGTGGGAGATTTAGAATCACTTCTAGTGCAGCTGTCGGGCATACCTTAGTTTAATTTTAGTTGTATGTATGATTGCAAACCTTTAGTTTGCTCTTATATTGGGGCACATCATCGTGCAATATTTGGAATCCTCTCAACATTATATTTGACAATTGGTGATTTTCTGAACCCAAACTGTAGTGATGCTCTTAGGTTAATAGAGACTGTTTAGGAATTAAAATGTCCAAGTCGTCTCCTTATTTCTTGTTAATACCTTCATACAAAATTTTCGTCAATGAAGTTCCTTGATTAATAATTTCAGTACTTAAGTTACTTAACTTTGAAGAAAATTGACAGATTTCTTTTTTATTCTTTTTACACAAAAAATGTACTAGGAAACAGTCATTTGTAACTGACTGAGCTATATGTAAGAGTATATTATCATCTATTCGAATTGCTGAAAATTTTAAATTATACACTAGTAATTTCAATGTTTCTTCCAGCTACTAAACCAGTGGATAAACAACAATCAGTAGTAGAGAAGAAAAAGTCTGATAAAGATAGAGGTTTTAAAACTGCTCCCGATGGCAGACTTATAATAAAAGATGACTCGTCTTCTGATAGTGATGATGATAATAAACTCAAATTTTCTGACGATTCTGAGAGTGAAGACGATTCGCAAAGCAAAGCTGAAACTTTATTATTAACAGACCGTAAGAGGAAAAGAACTGGTTCCAGTGTAAAAAGTGGACATAGTTCTAGTTCTCAACCTCCCATGAAATACAGAACTGGTGGTGTTGGTATACACAGGTAAGTTATATGTAAATATGATATGAGTTACTTTTAATTTCTATCATAAATTTTACTGATTTAAAAATGTATTGCAGATCTTTAGGAAGTACCACTTCAGTTAAAAGTGGTTATAGTACACCAGGATCTGAATTTAAGTCCAAAAAGGCTGCAGGTGACGTTAAAAGGAAAGGAAAAATGGACCCTTATGCATATTTACCCTTAAAACGTACCACACTTAACAAAAGGTAGATATTTTCTTTTGAGTTTTGTTAGTTAATCGCGGTGTTTAAAAAGACATCTATAAGATCGTGACAGGCGACGAATTCTGAATCGTACACTAATTTTTGGCCTATGAGTGATCCTTTTTTTTTAAATTTTCAACCAAAATCTCCTTATTGACAGAAAATCCTCTCTTTGCTGTCACACTCCTGTGAGAAATGATTAGAAGTTATAACAACTTTTTTATTACAACTACCGTTTTCGACAATTTCCATGAAAAAATCATCTACTCTATCACACCTCTAATAGTTTTTAATCTTATTTGATCTGATTCGTCAGAACAATATCTCTAAAAGCTCCGTCTGTTTCTTCCAATGTAGTTGCGTTGCATCTGATTGCACCAAAAAAAAGTCAAATGCTACAGACATGAGTTGCATGGATTATTCTGGATTGTTACCAGTCTTATTAGGATTGAGGAAACTTATTGCGTTAGTTAATTTGAATGCTAAGGGACATTTTTCCAAAAGTTTGGGAAACATATACATCAAACAGTTTCTACAAGCATTTCGAAAAATCAACATGTCCTTATCTTTGTCCCAATGCATTTTTTCAGAGCCGCTCTTGTAGCATACCCTAAATTGATATCTTGCACTTTTTTGAGGTTGCAGTATAAACCATTGGCATCTTTTCTGAGAATGTCTATTTTATAAATAGTTCTTTGAAAAATTTCGCCTGCAACGAACCGCCTAAGTTATTTAGAACTGAAATCAGGTCTTCATAAAGAAATGGGGGAAATCACTTTTTTTAAGGAATGACTCTAGTTATTCAGATAAGGACTGAAAGAATGCTATATCAGCGAATAGTGGTTTGTTAACTTTTATACAGTTTTCACACTTTTTAAAACACCAGCATTTGTTGGCCAGAAGTATTCAAAATCAATCTCAAGACGAATCATTCTCTAGCAAGACAAAGTTTTTGAAGTCCTTGTTTGATGCGTTCAAATCACATGTTGTGGAGATACCTCAATAGCAATGGAAAAAATACTTCAACAATTGGTTCAAAAGTGCAAAAGTGTATTGAGCTTAAAGGAAAATATTTTGAAAAACAGTTAAACCATATCCAATTGTGAATAATCGTTTTTATTTGTCTATCTCAAAACTTAAGTAACAACCCTCGTGTAATGAAAACTTGCATTTTTATTTGTCATTACAAAAAATTCAGTAAAAACCAAATTCTAAACGTTCTATTTACTGTAACTACACCAAAATTACAATTACACTGTCTGACACGCGTTTTCATCACAAATATCAAAAGGTAAACCATTTATATCGGCCTTTCTCGATACGATAACATATAGTGTAATAGTGAGTATGTTCTGTTTGAATATCACCAATTGATTAATAAATTTTAATTTATTAATGGTCATGAACTCTTCTCTTGCAGAAAAAAGCACAAGGCTGCTGGACAATTTAAACACATCATCAATGCGGCAAAATTAGGAGCTCTAAAGGGTGCAAAAGCAAAACGAAACAAAAATAAATAATATTTATATCTGGAACAATTAATATAAATAGAAATAAAATATTGATCGTTTTTCAATGTTTTTATTTATAAAAAGACAATTATTAATGTCTATAGTACATTTCTGCACAAAAATTCCACAATTGAAGAAATTAAAAATAAAAATCGATATTATGGGTTGACAAAAAGTTGCTTATTAAATTGTTGAATAAAACACAATATCAATTTTACACGGGAGTTTATTAAAAAATTTTTTTTAACTTCCACAATATATTTTTTTATATTTGAAATTATCAAATTTCTAATCGGTAATCCAAAATTAGTGGAAAACTATGAAAATAATCAATATATTGTAAATATAAAAAAATCTCACTAGATAACTCAGCATAATATTAATAACATACACATAATATAGAAATAAACATATTTTAACCCTACACTAAAAAATTTATTGATAGGGTCTAAATTTCTGAATTTTCGAGACTAACAAGCAATAAATATATTACAGTAGTGTTTTCACTTTCATCCAATATAAAACCAGCAACATATAATACAATGAGTACCAAAAATATAATAAAATCCTAATTACCAAATGCATAGTATTGAAAAAATTATATTTCTTCCATTAGACAAATATAATTTTAAAATACATGTGTATGAAATGAAATTTTGCAAAATGGTTGTATTTCATAACCAACTGGTTATAAAAAATCAAAAGGCAGCAATAATTATTCATTAAAAATAACCAAAGTATAATGTGCACAAAACCACCTATTTTATAGACGTTTTACTTAGATCAGAAAAATTCAAGTTAATTTTATATTAATTATTTCATATTGATGAAGCACTGTTTTTAAAATTTATTTTATACTTGTTAATTCCTAACCATTGAGCTGGTTTTGTATTAACCTTTTTTACACATTCAAGTTATAATTTTTTTTATTTGTGGTGAGATTTTGTACGCATTTTTTTATTTCGAAATATAAGGTTGGCAACTAAGTACTTTCACTTTTTACTGATAGAGAGCCTTGCTTAAGGATCATCATAAAACTGTTCCATTATTTGCGAAGAGGATACATGTATTGCACACAACAATTGAAAAACACTTAAAATGTCTTGAGGTAGTTAAGAAGCTTAATATTTAGGTACTTCAAGAATTGAAAGAAATTCATTTAACACACGCAATATACACGAAATGAAACTGACCCTTTTTTGAAAAGGATCAAAACTGGTGATGAAAATTGGGTTTGTACAGTAACATAGTTCGAAAAAGATCATGGAGCAAATATGATTAACCAGCACAAACCACATCAAAAGCTGAAAAAGAATAAAAGATCTCATGCTTTCAGTTTGGTGGGATTACAAGGAACCAAACGATCAATTCTGATGTTTACTGTCAACAATTAATGAAACTGGTTAAAACAATTAAATTGGAACGGTTTAATGTTCCACTATGATAATGCAAGGCCTCAGACATCTTTGGCAACTCGTGGGAAACTATTGGAGCTTAGCTGGGAAGGTATGCCACATCCCCTATACAGCCCTGATCTGGCACCATTTGATTACAAGTTTGCCAAGTTCTTTGAATGATCAAACTTTCACAAATGACGATGACCTTCAATCGCAACTGATTCAGTTTTATGCTGATAAGGACCAGAAATGTTATTAGCGCGGGATCATGAAGCTGAAAGAAAGATGTCCAAAAGTTCATTGATTTGTTAAAAAAAGTATTTTATTCTATTCTATAAAATTGCTTTGTTACCAACCCAATATATTTTCAACTTTTAATTTTTGTTTCTCTAATATTTTTTCTAGAATTGATTGAAGAATTATCATTTCACTAATTTTATAAAATTTTACGTAACATTACAATTCTAAGGTGTCAGATTTTTATTTTTTGCATTTACTTATCAAAATTTAATTATGTATATTTGTGATTAATATCTTGAATATATGCAAGTTTGACACCTATTTTGAAACAAAAAAATAAATGACAATTTATTACTTGTTCCGAGGTAACATGTAGTATGAATAACCCTGAAATAACCAATAATAAAAATTGAAATTGCCAGTTTTCTGTGATGGAGATGAAATTATTAGTCAAAGTTTACATCCCTAGATGCCGTCAATTTGTTTAAAATGAATAACATTGTCGGAAATCTTTTGAATATAGGTGATCTATGGCACAAGTAGCACAACTCTAAGCCAAAATTATTTGAATATATTGTCCAAGGAAGATTATACATTTTTGGTACCCTTTGCACTTTTTATTATATTTAACTTACATTCTACAATCATCAGCATAATGAATATCCTAAAAGTGTTTAGTGAATAGTTCTTGCTCTCTAAAAAAATTTCTCCAATAACTAATGGGATAAATTTATTTTCATTACGACTACTTCTCGAATCCCTCGAATACAGTGTGTCTGAACAAGCCAAACCTGGTTCGTATATACTGGGTGTTACTTTATTTTTGTTAATGAAATTACTTAATACATTGCTAGCACATATTTGGGAGACAGAATTTTATGGAATTTTTTTTTATACACTACAGAAGACAAAAAAGTTTAAAATCCTGCAGTATATGCATTTACCATTTAAAAAAAAGACTTTTCAGCTAATTTATCCAAATAAATGTACATTTTCGAAGCTACACTAAAACAATTGGCTAAGAAGATCTAGTAGTAGTGTCTCTACTTTAACCTATATAAAACCATTAAATAGTAACAAAAAGTACAAAGAATACGATGAAACCTAACTTCAAAATAGCATTGTATTCATAAAATGATATTCTTTTTATGAGGCAATAAGAATCGTTCCCTTGATAAGACTGTTATTTAATATTATTTGCAATCTGATCATGATTTATTGATTTACGTTAAATGTATAGATATGATTCTCCACTTTAACCCATCAACTGCAAGCATTACTCATATGTATCGCTGAAGAATGAATTTAAAATGCGGCAGCAGCGCGATATTGCTATGAAGGAATGTAATCAGCAGCAGTCAGTCAACAGAACATACCCTTGTTATGTTGTGTGGGTCAGTCTATGGTTGAATTTAAAAAAAAAGCATGGAGACGCGTGTTTACAAAGTAGTGTATTGAGTTTTAGAAATGAACTGTTAAGCCTAACCTTAAAGTTTAAAGTGACAAAAAATGGACTCTATTACTGTGTTACAATTTTATTTAGTTTTAGTATTAAATTGAAATATATTGTAAAATAGTCAGCCCTGCATTTTGTCCTTAGATTTTTAGAAAATAATACATTATTTTTTGTATACAGTGTCCTAAAAACATATTACATTACACAAAATATTGAAAATTTCTTAAATCTTATATTTCTTTCCTATACACATAGATTGACTTTGGAAGAGGCAATTCAGTTAGCCTATGATGATATTGATATTCAGGAAATTTATATTGAACCGCCCGATTCAAATCTTTTGATGGACGAAGAGGAAGGTGGTGAATTATTGGATAAATTTAGCACAAAATTGAATTGCATTCCCATTTTTAATGATCAATCGCCGCTTTTAAATTTTGAAATTTTTTTGAAAAATCCTTTTTTAATTTAGAGCAAATGGAAAGAAACGACTCCAAGAAAGCAAACTATATCAAACCAAAGATGGTGCTAAGCCGTGGAAACTTTTTAAGTAAAAAAGCAACTATATGTTAGATTAATTGACCCAAACTGGAAATATATGTTTCCTCGGTATGTTTAATAATTGTTAATAGGTTGTTAGGAGAAATTATTCTTAGAGAGAATGCATTTTTGTTTTGGTTTTTCATTCAACTATACTGGTCCACTGATCAATTCGAACTGGTCCAAGATCTTTTCACATCAAAAACCAAAACTGATCAAAGTCAACATATTTTACATTATTTAACTGGTTTAAGTTGTTTTTATCCTATTATGTGTATACAAAAACAGTATAAGTATTATATATACTATCTCATTAGTGTGATTTTGTGTAGGAATTTATGAAAAGGCCAAACACAATATGACAAAACCTAAAGATAGTTTTATGGAAAAAATATTGATTTGACTACGCAAATAGGTATTTTTTATCAACAATTATTTGAAATCTATTAAGGTAAAATTCGTAAAATTTACCTATGGTCTTGTTTTGTGCTTTCTAAGTAACTTTGGCTGAAAAAAGCAACATCAAAAATATATTTGATATACATTAGCATGACATTTATAAGCTATTTAACACAGCTGATTGAATTTAAAACAAGAATGGTGTCATTAAAGACTTTTAAAAAAGGTGTATTAGTTACTGGGACTAGTTTATCAATAAATACATTTTCAAAATTTTCAATTAAATCTTAATAATTGCAATTTGAAAAAAATATTTGCTACCTGTATATAAATTGTTTAATTTAACAAAAAATAACAGAATCCAATCGAAATTTCTTCTTCCAATATAAGAGCCAAATCATATTAGACCATTTTCAACAATAAATATCCTCTTGTCTTCAATGGGCCAATGAATTTTTGAACATATTAAAATTAATTTGACTAATTATAATTGAAACAAAAACAAGACAAACAATATGACCTGAGAAGAATAGTGAGAAAACTAAGATAAAGAACAAAGGAATTACAAAGGTGACATAAGAATAAATAAAAGTAGAATAAACAATAATACACAAATAATTGGTGTGGACAGATCAAGAAAATAAAGTCAGACGGGCAAGAGAAATTATAGAGGTTGGTAATACTATAAAAACAATAAGGGTTAGACCAAGAAAGAAATGGTTAGACCAAATAAAATAAGATTACAAAAGACAGTTAATAACATCAAATGTCATATTTCTTAGAATTCGTAATTTTTTATGCGTTCTTGTATCATATTGTAATTCTCAAAATAAGGTAAAAAAAATATTAACTGTTTGCTTATCAATAAAAATTCACTATATGAAAGTTTAATTAAATAATTATTTGTTCAAGGCTCGGTTTTGTAATCTGCAGAATATTATCTCAAATATTACATTATAACTTTTTTGTCCATAATCTAAGCAAAAAAATTTGATTTTCATGTTAATTATTATATCATGAACTGCAATTTTCAGTTATAGAAGCTTAAATAGTATATTGTGCTGTTGGTAAGGAAAATAGAATATTTCATAATAGCATGAAATATCAGGTTTCCACACCTGTTTCACACAGTATACTTGCTTGAAGACTTACATAAAACAGTTGATAGTTACAAAATGCACAAATTAGTGTTATTCTATGGAGTGAAATATCAAGTATTTTTTGTATGTTGTCAGAAAACTAATTTTATATATAGAATGTCCAATATTTCACCATACTTAATCAAATAAAATAATCACGCTTTTAAAATTGCAATATCACTGTATGAAACAACAATATAATCTCCAAGGACCAAGTGTAATTGTAAATATGTTTACTTTGTTCAAGAAGGATGTTTCTTAAAATTTAGCACTTTTTATAATATATACTACAATTCTATAAATAATTAACGCATACCAGATTTGGAGTGCGCAATGAGCCATTGTAGTGTGATGTCAATGTTGTCTTTTTCTTTGCAAGATATTGAATAGCAGCAGATTTCTCTATCTTGAATGGCCGAAAGATTCCTACAATAAAAAATATAACATTGGAATTAAGCAATTTCTATAATAGTAGAGCATCGATTATCCCGACTAATTGATGCATGTCAATGTCTGGATAATAGAAAATCTGGAAAACTGAGTTGGACTCGAATTTAGCACTGTAATATCAATAATATACTATAACTCGACTCTTTTATCAATATATACACAGTAAACAGCAAATGGAATTTACAGAACACCTTTAATTATGGAAATTACAGCACTGTATGTTCAAGGATACTGACAAAGGAAATCACTCAGCTTGAGGCTCTAGCCACTTCATAGCCTTTTCCAAACAGGTAGACACCTCATCGTGGGTTGAGACATCATTTTCTATTTCAGTTTCTTATCCATCCTCCTCTTCCTCTCCTGATTATCGTTCTTTACCTACTGCACAATTTCTTCATCAGAAATAATCTGACAACCAGGATTGTCGACGTCGCAATTTAACCAATCGTTTATATTGGCATTGTCACACTCTTAAAAACCTGGTGCTTTTTTGATGATTTCTCTTATTTCATCAGGATACTTACTACTTTCTTGTGGTTCTTAAGGATCATATGGACCAGTATCCCAATTTTCTAGGGAAACTCGTGGTTTAGGACCTAACCATCAACACAGATTCTTCACCATTTTCCATATCTACAAGCAGCATTTGCAGAAATTGCTTTATGTAGAATTGTTTAAATGTTTCTATCACACTCTGGTGCATTGGTTGTAAGACTGACGTCACATCGAACTTGCCATCATGTGAGCTCAAAACTTCTGATGGGTGAGTTGGTGCATTATCTATGAGTAAGAGCACTTTACGGGTTGAACCTGTTCTTTGTTGGTATTTTTTCACATGTGAGATAAAAACGTTTATCAGCAAAACCAGTACAATATATAATCATAAAAATACAATCACAAATATCACAACTTAACCAGCAAACCAATAAAGATTTCCAACTGACAAAATGACGATCTTTTGTTTTCAAGTTTCCAAGTGGCTAAATCCTGATATGAAATGAGCGTCACACATGGGGAAATGAAAGTTAGAACTTACCGGACCAGCCACTAGGGTAGAATCACAAAACTTTTATGTAATATTCTTCTTTAATTTACAGGATTTAAGCATTTTATATTGCCAAAACACCCTAAATCATGACCAAACAAGTTTGAAAATAAAAATTTTCAATTAATTATGCCATTATGCTGTGAAGAATTGAGAAGAAGTATTATTAAAGAGAATGGAATAAATTTTAGCATTATGAATCTCCAATTCATAATCCTAAAAATCATTAAGGTAAAAAAGATACTTACATTCTTTCAATTAGACCATTTTCATCTAATGCTTGTGGCTTGTCTCTTTTATTACCTAACACTAATACAGGAATGCCAGCTAGCTGTGGTTTATCTAATAAACTGTGAAGCTCATTTCTGGAAGCCTCAATTTTATCAGGATCTGCAGCATCCACCATGTACCTAAAGCAAATAGTATGATTAATTTTACAATAACAACATGATGATTCACTAAAAGTGTTTCCCAATTTTTTTGTGCCATTCCCCAACCAAGCCCTTCTAAAATTCTTATGCCTTCCTTTGTAACATATACAAAATTTTCAATATTAAAAAATTGAATTGTTCAATTAGGTAACTTAAATGAGAGGTTTTAGGAAGAAAGCACTAGGAAATTGTTAACAAAACACAGTAAGTAAATTTTCAAAACATATAATGAAAAACTAAAATTCAAAATAATTTTAATAAAGATGTAAATTAAAAGCAACATCTTCCTTCACCTCTTCAATTCCGTGAAAAATTATAAGATTAATTAAAAAAAGCCCAAATTAATATGAAATCTCGTCTAAATACACCCATGGCTGTCAATAAAAGAAATTCTTCTCAGACTCAGTTGGTGTCAGTCAGTTGACCTGTGATCTTTGAGACTAATCTTGGCTTAAAGCGCCACTTGTTTGACTCATCTGCTTCGGAGTCACTTGGTGCCCCTGTGAGCTTCTTTTGTTGCTAGGTATCATTGGAAGACAGATTCTTTATGAGTCGCCTCCACTTACCTTCTTCATAAATTGAAGTTTTTTGATATAAATGCGAACAGCTGTGTTCTTTAGCGAGATTTTAGAGAGAAGCCTGTTGTCTTCCACAGGGACGTTAACTTGATGGCGTCAAAAACCCCGTTGATATTTTGGTATCATCAAAATTATTTAAGAATCTGTTTTTTTCCCCTTTCAATTGGGCGAAATCTAGTATTGCATAGCTCAGATCATAAGGGTTAAACTCTTGTCGAGTTCATTTTCGAATTATCCCCCTTTAAAATAAAATTGCCCCCTATGGATTGTAGGCTCCATGTTGGGAAGCCTTGCTTGATAACTTTAGCTTCATATTATAAATGTATGAAAAACTTTTGATTTCATATGTGATATTTATTAGCAAAGCAACTGCTTTGCTAATAGAAGTGCAACTAAGATGAAACGCTATATTTCAAATAAAAAATTGATTGATAATAAGTATGAGTCATACAAGTGAAAAAGATACTTTAGAATATTTTAATAAAAAACTTACACAATGGCGTTAACTCCTCTACAGTATCGTTCCCACATTGATCTGAATCTTGGTTGACCTCCAATGTCCCAAACTTTGATGGTGACATTGCCTTTTGTAATTTTTCTCATATTGAATCCTACAGTTGGAATCATATCTTCGCTAAACTGCCCAGACTGTAAACACATTTTTTTTTAATTGTTTCTTTGTGTAAAATATCTTATCAATTTTTGAACAAAAAAAGTATACTTATATTTGAGTTTTAGATGTAAATGTAAAATAAATATATGTGGCAAATATGAAAAAATCAATATTTGATATTTACAATGTTTTTTCATTAAACTAAAACTTCACTAAGTATGTACTTACCGCTATCACATTAACAAAAGTTGTTTTTCCTGAATACTGCAGCCCGACTAATGTTAGTTCCATTTCTTCCTTCCAAAAAAGACTTTTGAACCAGTCTAATATTCTGTTCATTAAAGCCAACATCTTGAATAGTTACTCTGAATTTACGTGTATTTAACAACTATTTAAGAATTTATTTTAAACTTGATAAATAAAAATCGAAAACGTAAATTGACACCCTGTCGAAATGTCAAGACAAGTCTGTCAAACCTATTATCACTGTCATAACATTCGGCTTCTTTTTGTTTTTATATTCGGTTGTACAGCTATTTGATATAAAAGTAGTTGTAATGTTATTTTAGCTAATCGGATTAATCTTGATGCTAACCGATACTTTTCCTGAAAGCAGCTTTAGATCTTTAGGATCTTTATAAATGTAACGAATATAGTACTTAATAATCTTATATATTAAAAAAATTGATGATTTCCATTCCGAGTCCGTTCAGGCGTTCTACCCAACCGATTTGCTTAATTTTTTTTCAATGAAAGGTATTGATGCACAAATCAGCCATCAACCATCGGATTTCATTTAATTTTCACCATTCTCAAGTTATACTCAAATGCGATTTTCCTCTGTACATTACTTATGAGAGTTTTTCACATACACACGTTCTATCCTCAATATTTCAGGTTCTATTCAAGATAGAGACTTCGTTTTGGTTTAAGAATACTCGCTGAAACACCTTCTTTCTTTTGAGGTTTTGAACACTTAAATCGGTTGAGTTGGAGAGGAGCTAGGCGCGGACACTCAAGGAGTTATGAATTTTTGTAGGTTTTTGGCAATTTTTCTACATTCAAAGATCTATATCTCAGGTTCTAATAGAGCTACAGTTTTCTTTTTGATTTATGAACACTCTCTGAAACACCTTCTTTCTTTTGAGTTTTTGATCACTTAAATCGGTTGAGTTGGAGAGGAGCTAGGCGCGGACACTCAAGGAGTTATGAATTTTTGTAGGTTTTTGGCAATTTTTCTACATTCAAAGATCTATATCTCAGGTTCTAATATAGCTACAGAGTTCGTTTTGATTTATGAACACTCTCTGAAACACCTTCTTTCTTTTGAGTTTTTGATCACTTAAATCGGTTGAGTTGGAGAGGAGCTAGGCGCGGCCATTCAATGTGGAGTTATGGATTTTTGTAAGTTTTTGGCAATTTTTCTACATTCAAAGATCTATATCTCAGGTTCTAATATAGCTACAGAGTTCGTTTTGATTTATGAACACTCTCTGAAACACCTTCTTTCTTTTGAGTTTTTGATCACTTAAATCGGTTGAGTTGGAGAGGAGCTAGGCGCGGCCATTCAATGTGGAGTTATGGATTTTTGTAAGTTTTTGGCAATTTTTCTACATTCAAAGATCTATATCTCAGGTTCTAATATAGCTACAGAGTTCGTTCTTTCCTATTATAATGATTTCTGATACTTATTTAATGGAATCGGTGCGAGCGAAGCCGCGGGTAAAAGCTAGTAACTGATTATTATTCTAGATTTTTCCAATAATGCAAACTTATTAAAAATGGAGAAGGTGAAAGAAATCTTTTCCAGGTAAGGAATCTGCGAAATTATTCGAGTAAACAATAGTCCACAATTCCGAAATCAATTTAGTAAATTTTCCAATAAACACGATTTTAAGCTGGTAATAAGCAGCCCACATTTTCCTCAATTTGACGGCTGTATAGAAGCTGCTGTAAAAGTGGCAAAAAATTTAATCAAGAAAAATGACGATATATTTCAATCTCTACTATCCTATAGAACTATTCCTTTGGAATGTGGCCTTTGTTACTTAGTGAACTGAATTGTAGAGTAGACTCAAATTCTTTGAAAGAAAAAGAGAGTAAAAATAAGGATAAGAGTGTTAAATAGTTTAACAACAGAGACCAAAAATAGAGTCAATGCTAAGAAAATAGAGTTTTACAGAGAAATTCTCCCCAAAATAGCAGGAGTTCATCTCCCGCACTCTCTGCGAGATCTACGTCTGCGAGAAATCCTAAAAACCCTCCTCTTTCAAATATTCACAGGTGGATTATATACGACTTGGCGCTATCCCAAAAACGAATAGAAATATTCCTCCCAAAAATCCACCCAACAAGCCGAAAGCTCCAAACACTCCTAAACCACAGAAACCCCAAACAACAACTCAAACCCGGCCTTCCAGAGCCCCTCAACAACAACCATATACCTCCTTCCAACTTCCCTCACTGTAAACCCTTAATTTGAGGAATCTTCCTCAAAAATACACCTCCCAGTGGGAACTCTACAGTCTTCTCATTACCCAAGAGCTGTTGAGGGGACAAATAAGCTTCCTCAAAGCCAATCCCAACGGTATCGCCCTCCTTAAAATTCCTTGCATTTCCATCCCGAAACGTTGGCGAGAAAAATCCAATACGCCATTGGCGATGAGAAAATCGTAGTCATTCCCATAAATTCCGATCAACATGTCCAACGGTCTCCATCAAAGCCTAGAAAAACCGCTTTTTCCTTGGTCTGCAAGAATGTAGGGAGGAATTTTCTGAAATGCTCACCCATCTTAAATTCCCCGTTCTTAAATCAATTCTGGAGTGTTGAATGTAGAATTATTCACAGGACATTGTTTCAGATGCTCGTTATCGTCTGGTGGACTCAGGAGCGGACATGTAAATAAAGCAACACTAGGATATAAATACAACAGTGTAGCCGAGGTCTATGTTGAGAGTTCATTAGAAAATAAGAAAAGAATTTCACAAAACATTCTGGGCTAAGCCACTGGCATACATGTAGATATTATATCTTCAAATGAAATTAACATTAGAAGCTCAAGAGAATATTCACCCAGAAAATGGATTCACTTTAAATAACTTTGTCTTTGGTAATGTTGTTTTCAATGTTTATAAATTTTAAAAGACTGTTGAACTAAAATAATTAGTTAATTGTCTAGGTAATTATTCTTTGAAACTTAAACAGTTACGTGAAATTTTTACATAACTACTTAGTTATAAAAAATGATTCATTAATGATCTACTTAAGTGTATTTACGTAATTACTATCTCTACGAGATTTGGCTATGAAATAACGAGACTGCGCGCCTAGAGGGCGCTTTAAACGAGTGGGGTAAAAAAAGTGTAGTGCGTTGGGTATCTAGATATCTTGTCTATGAACGTTCCAAAACACGTTTCCGTCACTATTATAGTATTTGTGCAGTAGCGTTTTGAAATAAACGTGTTTTTTTCTCGTGCCGAAAAACAACGTATCAATCTCAAATTTTTCCGACTGAGTGCTATAACAATTCTCTATCACGTACGCGTGTTTTTGAGTGGTTTTAATGCTTTAGTGAGTGCCGAGAGAGCGCTGAAGATTACCAGCGTCCAGGTGGCTCTGTGACCGTTTCAACTCCGAAAACAGTGACCAAAATTAACCAAAATGTGCGTGCAGATCGTCTAATCAGCATCTGGATGATTGCCGAGGGTGTAAACTCGTAAATGAACGGCTAGAAAATTTCACACGAGGAATTACACACGACAAAAGTCTGTGCGAGTTGGTGTCAAAAAATCTGACTCCTGACCAAAAGCTCTTACGTGAACGGGCGTGCTCAGATTTCCTTGAAAGGTTAGAAAAAGATCTGCTTTGAAAGGGACCCGATTTGAGTGGATGGAAGCGGTAAAGCAAAAGCAGCAGAGCTTCTAAAGATCTCCACCAAAGAAGACTTAAAGACTATTTCGATCAATGGATAAAACGTATGGAAAGGTGTGTGGCGAGGAGATTGAAGTATATTGAAGGGGAGCATTTGAATGTAGAATAATTTTTATAATAGAATCCTTTTTCATAATCAGTCTCGTTATTTAATAGCCATACCTCGTATAAATTTCAATTAGCGATTAAATATAAACAGCTAACGAAATTTTACACTATTTTATTTTTACCCTGGGGTTGCTCCATATTCAGCTTTTTATGTTTGGTACTAGACAACAGTCTCAAAATTACAAATATGTTTCTAGAAGCCTGTCTTTCAATACGCTCCGAGTGTGATTGCAGCGCTACAGTAAATATGAACTATGGGAGGCTGTTTGAGCATGTTTTATTACGTTTTGCAATAGTAAACGGAAAAAGTTTGGAGAAAAGTATAATAAATAGTAATAAATTAGTCGTCAAATATAAATTTGACAATTTAATACTTACTACAATTTTATAATTATCTTGAACAAGTCAAAAACACAAGTAAGTATAATGATAAAATATATAACAGAATGCAGTAAAAGTAAACGAGGTTAAGTTGCTTTAAACTGTTTTTTTTTCAATGGAAAAAGTAAATATTTGCTCATTTAATTAATTTTTTTTATTATTTTTAGTTGAACCAAAGACATGGATATTATTATAAAAAGAAATTAGGTAGTGAAGAAGGTTTTTGAATAAGAATAACACTGTATAATTTGTAATCAAATAAATTATATATGTACTCGTAAAATATATTGTAAATTTACAAAAATCTATAATAAATAAAACACCACTAGTGTCTATCAGTCACCTTTTCGTAAAGAAAAGTTTCTCAATAAAAAACCAACCAAAACTAGGTTTAATGTTTTGACGGATTTGAAATTGTTCCCCAGAAAAGTATAGCTTGCGTTTCTTCATGTCTTATGAAGAAGGCAAACGGTCTGTTTAATATTACAGTTTTCGATCCTCCCATATAATCAGTAAAACCGCCACTTATAGCCGCAGCTTCTGTACCTTGCTCATTAATTGCAAATATCATTTGTTGGACAATATCAGACACTTTCAATTTTGTGTCTCTAGCTGCACTTTCTAAAAATATATCTTGGTAACTTGGCGCGGTGAAGTTTTTGAAATTTTGTACCCTATTTACAATTTCGTCAATAGCATTAGACTGCGTCTCGTTTTTCTCTGCTTCTGATTTCTTGAATGCACTGTATTTTTGAAGTGGTTTCAATATGCTGAAAGTGTTGGATAGGGAAAGTTTTGGTATTTTTATGGTGACATCATGTGGTTTCATGATTAATACACTTCTTAAAATTTCCTTAGGGTCCATAGAATCCATGAACAATCTAATATTATACTTGTTTTCGCTATCTTTGTTGGGCAAAATAATGTACATTCCAACTTCTCGATTTTTGTAAGGCAGGCAAACTATTTTGAAGAATTTTGTTTCTGCATATTTTATATTGAGGATGTTCTCCATCATGTAAAGTGTTTTTACAGTTTCTGTAGCGTTTATATTGAAGTTATCTATATTATTTAAGATAGTAGCGAAGGGCGTTTCCCAATCTGCTTTGAAGTAGACGGAGTTCATAAATAACGATGCAGTGTCAGAGTTTGGCGGAGTTTGTAAAAATGATTTAATCAGCCCGTTGGTATGGTTTGCAGCCCATTTGTTGATAATACTAGAAAATAAAAAAATATATTTATGAAAGTTTAGGAAAGTTATTTGATAATTAAATGAATTGAATAAAAGCATTGCAAAATACGTATAATTTTCACAATTTTTTTTTAAATTTTAAAGCTAATATACTATCCGCTATTTTAGCCAGCAATAAGTAAATACGAGGATATATTGAAAAATTCTTAGTCTATTATAGAACGAAACAAAATTTCAATGTCAAAATATTTTATTACTCAACATATTCTCCTCTTAATTGGATACATTTATTACAGCGAACCTGCAACGTTTCTAAACCTTTCACAAAAAAATGTTTCTTCTAGCTCTGCAAACCAGAACTCCACAGCTTTTATTACATCCTCGTTGGAAGAAAATTTACGATCTTTTAAACTTTTTTTCAGTTGAGGAAAGAGATGATAGTCGGACGGAACTAAATCTGGTGAATAAGGGGGGTGTTCTAGTAATTCAAACCCTAAATAATTTTTTGCATATCAACATGAGATTTGTGTGCAAGGGTGTTGTCCTTTAAAAACAAAACAACTTTGGATAGCTTTCCGCATCTTTTCTCTTTAATTTTTTTCCGTAGAGTGGTCAGTAATGTCTAATAGTAATCTCCCGTTATTGTTCTACCCTTATCCAAAAAATCAATCATGATTACTCCATGGCAATCCCAAAAAACTGCAGCAAGAACTTTTCCAGCAGATTTTTGGACACGAAACTTCTTAGGTCTTGAAAAACCAGAGTGTCACCATTCCAGCGATTTTTGCTTTGTTTCTGGATCGTAGAAATGTACCCAAGTCTCATCCATCTTAACAATTCGGCGGGGACTGACACAGAAACTGGTCGCCTTCCCGATCGGTCATCGTCTTCAATGGAAAATTCACCTCTTTCGAAGCTTGCAGTCCAATTTTCACGGTCGTTACGAAGGACATTGATCACCAAGGATATTAAGCTTATCTTCGTAAATCTGCTTACCTCTTAACCCTTTTAGATACAGATACTTGATGATGGATCGATACTTCAATTTTCCGATTTTGACAATTTCGGTGGACATCTTTTTTCCTTTTCTGGTTCACTTTTTTGACGTCAAACTTTACACTGACACTTCTAATAAGTTATTGTTCGTTGCTACGGTAACGCAATATTTTGTTTAAGCATGGTACTGGTCCAGGCTAACTAGATATCAATACATCCTCGTATATTAGTTAGTGTCCATTTTATGATGCAAAGATTTTTCAGTTTACAATTCAAGGAGGTTTAAGTTATAAGAAAGGACTGCTGTTTGAACATCGATACACGGAAGATAACGTTAACAGGAACAGATTAATTTTTGAAGTATCAGTTGTGGAATTGTGTAAAATTCACGCATAAGCTATGATTTTCTTACTAAAACATGCGGCAACATCCCACCGTCACGTACAGCAGTAATATCATTAGTTCACATATAAAGTATGAACGATACTTAATTTGAGGGCTCAAGAAAGATTTTTTTCTCTTCCCCATATTGTTAGCAACGCATATTGATACTTTTTGAAGGACGTGAGGGAAAATTACCAAAAATGTATCGATTGTTCTTTACGAAGGGTTGTAAGTCAACTCACCATACATGGAGGGTGAATTCATTCGACAGAAACCAGTCAAAGTAAAAGTATGGAATTCAATTAATAAAAATCTAAGAATAAATTCTTTTGGAAGGAGAAAAAGTCTTATATACTTTAGGGGATGTAAGTGTATTTACTCTACTATTCTCGAACTTTATCCTTTGTAGTAATAAAACCTTTGTAGTATAAATAACTATTATTTTATTATTAGTATAGGATAAAACTGATACCTACTTTAAAACTGTCTGTTCAAATGAAATAATTTGAAAGTAATAAGATCTACTGCGAGATTCTGCAAACAGCTATGAGCTCAATATAAAACCGGCGCAAATATCACAATTACCTGGTTGTGTCGTTTTTGAAATCCAATGGAGTAATGTCGGTGTCGTATATTTTATGTAAAGTGTTTGTAAAAACAGTTCTCAAGTCTATATCTTCATTATAGAATAACGCATTATCTAAATTCAACACGAAGTGTTCTCCTGGTTTTCTGGTCTTCAAATTTTTCAAAAGAATTGCCAGCTGTAGATGAAAGGTAGCGTATGGCATTATTTGACTTTCGTTCCTGTCTTTAGTGAAGTGTGTTACGTTGAACGAAGAAGTTGATGCAGGTAGTGATAAAAGATCGTGAAGTTGTTCCCTGAAATGATCTGAAAAATAGCAAGAAACCATATTATACGAGGGTTATCTTTTAAATTTTTCACAAAAAGTGACACAGATACAAACAAGTTCGAAATAAAACGTTTTATTGCTTTTAGAAATCTCCTTAAAGGTCTACACATTTTTGCATACGTTCAAACCAATTGTGGAAAATTATATTACACATCGAGGTGGAAAGAATTCCATTACTGTCGAGAGATTAGATATAGTTAACCAAGACGCGAAGCGAGACTAAACGAATTTAAAAAAAAAACATAGAAATCGATTGATTTTTTGTACTGCTTAGAGAAGGAATAGTAAGAAATCAACCAATTGGGCACAATAAAATAGCTAATTTTTCTTAACAAATTGTTACTTTTTTGAATTTACAGGCCACGCTCTAAGTAGAACCGCCACTCCAATTAAAAAGGCTGAGAGGATGGAAATCTAGTACTGTGGCAGGTTAAGTGGAGAATAAAACCAAAACTGCCAATATTCTTTCCTAATGTGCCATGTCTTCTGAATCTGTTGAAAGTAGTTCACAAATCTTAGTCATTCAACAGCAAAGTAATTTGTAGACCAAAAAGATAACTGCTGGAGACTCCAGCGCTGGTACTTGCCTAAATATTTCTATAAACGCTTATAATAATTCAAATTTAACCATTTTAGTTCATTGTTGGTTTTTATTGTTTGCCATGGCCATAAAAAATATTCATCTAGAATAAATGAGAAAAATTTTAACGATCACAATATTTCAGAGGGCGGGAAATGAAGACGAGAATAGAGGTCTGTAATATAACACTTTCTAACCTTCAATGAGTAATGACAGCATTGCATATATGTTTCTAAATAAACATTTTTTCCACTCTGATGCTATAAACATGGTTTTATAAGTCTTCAACAGCTTCTCGAGATGATGAAAATGGTGTATCTCTTATTTGGCAGTGGGGGACAAGAAAAAGTCGGTAAACCTTCAAATACTCAATTATTTGATGTCCTTTATAGGAATCCGACGAAACGCCTATGTCTGTCTGTAAGTCATATGTCGATCTTCTTCAATAACACAACATCGATGTTTTTATGAACTACAATCGATTTAGCAGACTTTCTCGAGAAACAAACTAATTGTAAATAGTCTTCTCTGGTGGTGTTTCATCACCGAAAGTTGTACGAAGGGATTCTATATATAATTAGTGAATAAGGCCTTTTTTAAAATCATAAAAAATCAACCAACACAAGTCCTCGCGGGTGATTGCTATCGTTGCACGCACTTGCTTTTTTTAAAACTTTACTCTCAACAACTTCTGAATTTCCTCTGGATTCGTGATATCAAACGATAATGATCACTAATACAATTGTGTTATTCGCCACCTATTGCTCAATTTCAAAAACTTAAAAGGAAGCCCTCGAATCATAATTTAATTTAATCTCATTGATCCAGCTCTGTTAAGTTGGCGGGGACAAATAAATATTTTTGATTGTTCAATCAAATTTGATGTTTGTTCGAAATTCATTGTTTTATAAATTATTATCAACATTTTGGCTTTAACCCAGCTCAATTATGAGTTTTTTTTATTATTCTACTCAATCTCAATTAGTTATCGTTTGTTCTGTCAAAAAATATGTTTGTGCGATCGTTTTATTCTTAATAATTAATTAATTAACTAATAAACTAAATTAACTAAACTAAATAATAACAATAATAATAGTTAACTAAATAATTAACTACTTGAAAAAAATCATTATTATACCTTGTTAACTTGCTACAACTAAATATTAAATTATAAAGCGTAAATAGACGAGTAAAATGTACGTGCTTGTAAGGTAGTTTGGTTTAAACAGGGTACCAGACGTGAATTGAGCCCTTTTTGTACCCCATTCGTTTTTTATTCTGGAAAAAAAAATTTCAAAGCAAAAACCATGAATCAAAATAAACTTTTTGTAAATAGAACAAAAGAAAAAAACATTTCAATTCCAAAGTATCTTTATAAATAATAATGGTAGTCAGAATCGTCTCAACATTATCAGATTGCTGAATATTTTCCTTTTTTAAACATAGGGATATATTTAAAATAACTGTGTGTATATCTGAATATTTATTATTAAATTTATGGGTTTTTGATGTGAACACTTTTCAAATAAACTATTGTTTTAAAATGTAAAATCTCGTAAGTTCATGAACAGTTCTTAATACTTGTAGTGACATCTTTCAAAAGCTAGCAAGATTGATATGATATATAAAGAAAGAAATCTCTTTAGTAGACTTCCTCCTATAAAATTTCAACAAATCGACCTACGAGTTTTCGCAATTTAACCATCTGTCTTTATTCTCACTACACTGTGCAATTTCATTGTCTTCATTCGCCCATGGTCTAAAGAACGCCTAAATTTCTATTTATTTAAAGAAATTTTTTAATTAAATTAATCTCGACAGCTTCGGCCAATAGAAATGCATTGCAATTGATATTGGAAGAATCCCAATGCTACTCCTGTTAAAAGTTATCTACCATTTGATTCCTGTCAAAATTTGAACAAATTGTATAGTTTTTCAACTACCTTACGTAAAGTACGTACTTTTTACACACTTTCGAGTGCGTAAAACTTTACTTCACGCGCTAGGGTGTAAAGAAACATATTTTAAGCAGTACTGCGTAAAAAACGTATTATTAAGGTCTACGTAGTGTAATGGTTAGTGCTAGTACTTAGTAGAAAAAAAATTTAAACAATTTGTAGGTGAAGGCCTTTTTTTCTACTTGTGCGACAATAAATACATTCGTCGAAATAGGAGGCCATTAGGAGTTGGAGAGTGCGAGAGATTGTGGAAGTTATAGATATCTTAGATTATTAGTAGTTTCAATTTTGATTGATCATTTCGTTATGAGAAAGCCTTCCACGAATTTGGCGCGGTTCAACCGCCATACGAACCAGTTTCAGCGCAGTTTCGTAACCGTGGATGGAATGAGGATATAATATAACACACCAGAGAACAAACAGCAGTGAAAACAATGTCTTTCTCGGGATAAGTCGGTGCTTAAGAAAGCGAACGTGGTTGAGGCAGCAGAAAAATTGAGAAACGTTGTACAAAGTGCTTGAAAGATACTAGTTTGTAAGATAAATAATTTGTTTTTTAAATCTGTGTTTCATTTAGAAGTCATATTCTCTTTGATGTCCTTCGTTGGAGTCGAAACCCGATAGTGCGTTAGTGCTAACTCACCTTCTGCACCTAACATAAGTTGAGCAATGATGGCAGTTGTACTGATAGGTGACACTACGAAATTTTCGTTGACTGACGTGTCCATTATAGCATGAAGTCTTAACGTCATACTGAAGATTGCTTCTAGCGCTTGGCCGTATCTTGCATAATTTTTTGGTATGATGACATCTTCGAAGCCTAATGGACTGGAAGTATGAATTTTCAAGGTACAAAGTAAGATCAGCGACGTTAACAACTTCATTTTCTGAAATTTAAAAGTATATTTTAGATAATATGTCATTATGATATATGGAAAAATCGAAAAACTTTTGATGTCATTAAATACTTTAACTGAATATACAGGGTGTTTATTGATTCACCTCACGAATAGTAAGACTGTAAATAAATACTAAAAACGTTACAGTATGAATATAGGTATAAGAGTTACTGAAATTGATTAAGTTACTCTATTGGGATGAAAATTTTCACCATTTTCGTATAGAATTTGTAAATTGATAGAACAAAAGTATATCTCACTAATGTGAGTACAATTTCTATTTATACCAGCGGCAAATATGAAATCTCGAAAACTTTGCTCACGTCGGGTACCGAAAATTCTTACTGAAAAACACAACAAACAGAAACTAAATGGCAATCAATGGAATGGAAGCTCAACGAAAGTTAAACCAAAGCAAATATTGATGCCTTAAAAACTCTTTGGACAGAAAAAGCATTTTGCTGATTGATTTCTTACCACGAGGCCAATGCGTCACAATTAAGAAATTGTGCCGCCAAATAAAGAACCGGCACCGATAAGTTTTGTTTTCCCATGATAATGCTCGACCTCACACTATAAAGTTACAAAAAAAAAACAAGAATTTGACTGGGACATTTTTGATCACCCTTCATAAAGCGCTGACTTGCGACATTGACAAAAGCCTATAAAATATTGGAAGCAATGGTAAGGCGACCTGACGTCCCGGTTTCGCTGGGACAGTCCTGGCGTCCTCAAGATACTCATGAAGACAGCCAAATGTCCAGCTTTAGAAGTTTGATTGAATAAGAATAATTTCTTATCTAAAGGTTGCTTGACATGATGCAAGACAACAAGCAAGAAATTTCACGCAATTCCTTGCAAGATCAAAATATTACATAGAGGAATATTGCAAGTCTCTTAGCATTGCATCATTAAGCAAAATTTCGAAAGTGAAAGTGAATAATTTCCAAACCTCAAACACTGGCAATAAGTATATCTGCATCTGCTTTGCTTCTGGAGTCTGATGGACACTTTAGCTAGAGAATTAGATGAGAAAAATTTGGTTGAAAATGTATGAAGAAACATTAAAAAAACTCCCGGGGAAAATGAAATGTAATATAAGCAGTATCGAGACTCATTTTCCTATAAAATAGATATTTAGACTCAATCAAAATGGCACATAATCGATAAAATTGCAAATGCGAGATCTTGCATGAAAAAATCAGCTGCGCATACTTTTTATCAAGAAATATTGCGTCTTGCATTGCATTGCACGTTGTCTTGCATCATGTTAAGGCCGTTTGATATAATGCAATACAGAGTGCAAGAAATTGCTGGCAAGTATATTGCCATCATATCATTGCTTTCACTAACTAAATACCATAAGTAAAACAAATTCTTAACCTCAAATTTTATCTTATATTTTGTGCCTAGTTTAACAATGAAAATAACGAAGCTAAGTTTTACGAAAGTCAGCTGATATGTTGTTGACTAGATTTCTTCGAAGAATTGCAACTTTCACGCAATAAAAATGGCACAAAACCGATAATGTCAAAATCTTGCATGCTTCTGATCAAGAAATATTGTGTCTTGCATTGCATTGCACGTTGTCTTGCATCATGTCAAGCGGCCTTAAAAGAGATTGTGATGTGATGCCTGAAACATTATACATACAGAGGAAAATATATGCGTTAGCGTAGATTTCCACTCCTGTGATAAATATCAGAAGTTTTGTACAATTTTTTCTCTAAGTTTTTTATTTGAAAACTTTATTTTTTCACTAATATCCCTTGTTTTTTTATACAGAGTGATTGATTAGTGTGATAAAGTTCAGTGCCTCCTTTGTCCTTTGAGACATCATTAGTCTTCACTTTTTAGTTTTATAATCTTACAAGGTGTTCCAGAATGCTGTGCCATATCAAAGTTACATTATTTGAAACGGAACACCTTATATTTTATTGCATATTTGGCTTATCATCTTGGCTTATCAATTACAATAATTTAGGGTTGTGATGTGTTCTACGGGGTATTTTCCATTTTGTAGAAGGGCTTTAGGAAAAGTTAAGCAACAGAGACTTTTTCGACTTGTTCTATTTGGAGATGACGCCAAAACTTTCACTATTATTCATCAACTGATTTATATCATATAGTGAAACACAATCAAACTAGATAGTGTGGATGTATTGTTGGTGGATATGTCGTGGAATCATATTTTTTTGAGGAACATTTAAATGCTGAGATATATTTAGATTTCCTAGTGAACATATTACATATTTTACTGGAAGATGTTCCGCTTTGTATACGTCAAAAGATGGTGCGCCTACTAACACTATTCAAATTATTATTAATGGTGATATGAATGAACTATTTGCTGGAAGATGGATCGGAAGGAAAGGCCCAGTATAGTGGCCACCAAGGTCACTAGATTTCAAAAAAATTGATTCATTTTTCTGGAGTCACATTAAGAATAGAGAGTACAAAATGCCTAATAAAGAAAGAATTTCGGAATGTTTCTATATATGCTTTATAATGTCAGAAACTCGCTCAATTATCGCTTTTAAGCATGCATAGATGTCTTTAGAGGTCATTTTGAACACCTATTGTGATAATCAAGACATGTATGTAAACTGAAGTAAATAGGATTTTTATTGTTTCGTTCTTATTTATAATACTAGTTTTGGTAATTATTCAGAATTGGGGTTCCAGGCAAAAATCTTTCCAAAAAATTTTTCACGCATTTGGGGTTGTTTCTGAAGGTACAAATAGTAAATTTAAGGCGGGGGAGATATATTATTTTCATTATTTCAGACATTACATAGTACAACTTACATATAATAAATCAGTGAAACCTAACCTAACCTAACCAATTCTAAATAATTACCATCTTGGTTAGGTTATGTTAAGTTAGGTTTCTTTGATTTAATATATATAAGTTGTACCATGTAATGTCTAAAATAATGGAAATAATATGTCTCCCCCTTAAATTTACTATTTGTACCCTCAGAAACAACCCCAAAAACGTGAAAAACTTTTTGGAACGATTTTTGCCTGGAGCTCCAATACTAAATAATTACCCCAGTTTTTTATTTCAGTTGCAATTCAACCTCTGCAACACTGTACACCTTTTTTATATAACCAAACGGAACTTACTTTGTTGGATATATCCCGTAATTTACAAATTCTATAGGTACATGATAAGAATCTGCATAATAGAGTAGCTTATGTAGGTAATTTTCTGTATGCGAAATCTAATCCGTTTCAGTCACATTTCTGATTTATTTAGTAGTATTTAGTTTGAGTACAATTTGAATAAAAATAATGGAGTAAATGTAATCTAACTTCACGGTAATTAAATTAAATGACTAATAGATATAATAGTGGTAACTAAAAAACAAATTTAAATCGATCTTACGATTATTCAAATGATTTAGTAATCAATATTGTAATCATAGGTTATAATGTATTAAAAAAATACTACCTCAGTCTTAGATAAACCGCACTTTTTTAAATTTCAATGATTCATTAACAGTTGTTGATTTTTGGTGAATAACTAAATCTACTTATTTTTTCATGGATGTGTAATATTGGTCAAATTTAACCTTGAACCACGATAACTTTGCTATAAAATTAACATTAGATATCAATGAAAATATAAGGTATCTCAGTGGTGTACTAGAAATAAAATATTTCCATATAGATTATTATAGAATGGTTTTTCCAATGTTGTCATAATTCTGTGTTGAAAGTCATCATTACAATCTTGGTTAGACAATATTTTTTTTGTTACGTAGATTCTTATTCCATATATTTTTTTAAATCATTTTCTGTGCCGTTTTTTTCAAGTCCCACAAATTATCACTAAACTTATGATTCATCTAATATAATTCCCCTGAGGTTGGTTTTACTACTCAGTTATGGTGTACCTCAATGCTCACAATTGATACCATCATTAAATTTTCCTTATTAATTATAAAACAGTATATTTTGTGATAATTTTCTTGTTCCAATTATACTATATTGTTTGGCGACAAAATAATTTCGCTTTAGTAGTATAAAAAAACACTTTTTTTAACATAGAATAGAATAGAATATATTTTCTATTCTGCTCAATGACATCTTGCCATCTTTCTTTAAACTTCATGATTCAACGCTCATAATATTTATGGTTCTAATAAGCAAAAAACTGAACCAGGTGCGATCGAAGATCATCGTCAGTTGTGAAAGTTTCACCATTTAGAACAGGGTTGTATGGGGCATCACTTTCCAGTCAAGCTCCAATAGTTTCCCACGAGTTGCCAAAGTTGCGTGAGGCCTTGCATTATCATGATGGGACACAAAATCCAGTTTCATTAATTCTTGACATTAAATATTAGAATTGATCGTTTGGCTCCTTGGAAGCATCTCAAAAAACACAACACTTTTCTAATCCAACCAAAATGACAGCATGAGCTTTTTTGTTGTTTTTCAGTTTTCAATGGAGTTTGTGCTGGTTCGTCGTATTTGCTCCATGATATTTTTCGAACTATGTTAGTGTACGGGACCCATTTTCCATCACCAGTGATGATTCTTTTTAAGAAAGGGTCCAATTAATTTCGTTCAAGATGCAAATCAGAAAAGTTGATGCTTTGTGTTAATAGAATTTCTTTTAATTCGTAAGGTACCAAAATATCAAGTTTCTTAACTGGCCCAAGACATTTTATGTGTTTTTCAATTGTTGTGTGAGATACATGTAGCGTCTTCGCAACCTCTCGAACAGTTATATGACGATTATCACTTGGATTTGGTCATCAGCAACTACAGTAGGCCGATCAGAAGGTTGCTCATCTTTGAGGAAAAAATCTCCAGATTGGAATTTTTTATACCAATTTTGACACGTGCGCTCTGTTAACTAATCAGCACCATAAACATGGCAAAGTATAGCACTAACAAATGTTATCCAAAAAATAAAGTACTTAGTTGCTAAACTTATATTTTTGATAGCTATGCACTATATCGTCTTATGCAGTTCCATTTACTGGAAAGTATTCATTCTTTTTACATTGCTTAAGGTCATTTTACATGTAGCAAAACAACGTACAATATAACTCAATACGTAATATCATATATATTAAACAAATTGATGATTTCCATTCCGAGTCCGTTCAGGCGTTCTATCCAACCGATTTACTTAATTTTTTTTTTAATGAAAGGTATTGATGCACAGATCAGCCATCAACCATCGGATTTCATCTAATTTTCACCATTCTCAAGTTATACTCAAATGCGATTTCCCCCTGTCCATTACTTATGGGAGTTTTTCACATACACACGTTCTATCCTCAATATCTAAGGTTCTATTCAGACTTCGTTTTGGTTTAAGATGACTCGCTGAAACACCTTCTTTCTTTTGAGTTTTTGAACACTTAAATCGGTTGAGTTGGAGAGGAGCTAGTCGCGGCCATTCAATGTGGAGTTATGGATTTTTGTAGGTTTTTGGCAATTTTTCTACATTCAAAGATCTATATCTCAGGTTTCAATATAGCTGCAGAGTTCGTTCTTTTCTATTATAATGATTTCTGATACTTATTTAATGGATTCGATGCGAGCGAAGCCGCGGGTAAAAGCTAGTATCTAGTTAAAAAGCATGTATGAAATAGAAGATAAAGATTTTTGGCAGCTAGTGACATCCCACATCCTGGACTTTGTCAAAGGAGTGAGATTAATAAATCAATATTAGTCATATTAGTTAATTGTAAAACTTTTGTGGTAATTCTAATGCTCTTATTGATTCGGAATTTTTGTTGCTGGAATTTATTTTGAAGTTTTTCATTTGTTGGTGATGTTCTGCAATATTTTAGAATGCAGAATGAAGGAAAAATATAAAGATTTATATTCACCAAAGCACCATATAGCAACTTTTTATGTTTCTGTTTGTTTTTGAATTTAAAACGTAGAATTGGGAAGCACCCAACATATTTTAATGTGTCGTCTTCACCAGGACAACAAAAAAAATAATCCAGTTGATTTCTGGTAACAAATCCAAAGAAAGAGAGTATCTTCACCAAAAAAAAAAAAACGTTTCTGTTAGTTTACAGCTCGTACTTGTTACAATGTCACCAAGAATAAATTTTCCTAGCATTAGTGGTGGCTCGTGGCAAAGCACTTTATGCAATGCAATGTTTTTCGGAGGTTTGTCGTTTGCAATTTCCATTTCAAAGATATTGACCTAATTATTTTTAGAAGTATGAAACCAAATGTAACAAAATTTATTCGATAAAAATAATTATTGTTTATTAAATCTATAAACACTTTATCTAGAATAAAATTTCTATGATGACAAAACAAAATTTATTTCTATTTAAGAAATCCCCACACATCATAACTAACAAAAAGTGATATTACCTAGTACCTAGGAACTCTAATTTGATATTAATATGGCTGGTTAGAAGCGGTCTTACTACAAGGACACATAAATTTGTTTTATACATTCAACAATTGAAAAAAAGAAAGTAAAAAAATCCATAAAGTTTAGGAAATGATCAACAAAATATTTACAAATCATATAATAGCGGAGTTTACTACAAACTACTAGTTGAATAATATTAAAATTAAGTAATTAAGTAAAATAGTTAGAAAATTATTTCGATTTCAGTTATTTTATCTAAGCCACATTAAAGTATGATATACCTACATAATAATCTCGATTTTTTTGAATATATTCAATATTAATGTCCCGAGTGCATGTCAAATTGTCGATAATTTAATTTTCTCGAGTGCGCGAATGCGCACGAGAGGAAATTATGAGACAATTTGACATGCACGAGAGGGCATTTTGGCAGACTATTTCCTGAGAAAAATTTAATTTAAAATAAACAATAATTGTTCCTTTTCTTAAAATATAAAATTAAAACCAAATGATGTTTATTAATCCTAGACGAAAATTTGGCACTAGTGCAAATTATCGATAATTTGCACTAGTGCAATATTATCGCTGAAATTTGATCGTTGCTAGGTAAACATAAAATATTACAGCTTTTTGGTTGGCTTAAATTTTTCGAAGGAAATAGTCTGTAAAAAAAGAGTACACGTACTTTTACTTAATTTAAAACAACACATAACACATTAATATCTTCTAATAGGCCAATAAAAAGAGCTAGGATTTAAATTGCTCCTGCGATATTTTTTTTTAAATTGTAGGTCGTAACGTGCACATCACTTATGAAGAATCTTATCACCCCCTAAGGGGGTATGACCTCCCTAAAATACGCGTCAAATTTGTTTTTTGAATTAATTTTAGAACATCTCAGAAAATCATTGTCTTATCAAAAAAACTGTAGATAACTGAGAAATTTTTACAAAAAACGATCCTTACAACAATTTCGCCAAATTGCACCGTATTCCTGAAAAAAATTGTTGAAGGTAAGCGTTTTCGCGATCTGCATGGCGCTCGGCAAGCTGCATTTTTTCAACCAGCGCAGGAATAACAATCCATAACTTCCGATAAAAAAACTCCGATTTTAACGAATCTTACTTCATTTTGAAGATAAATATTTCAGCTTTCTATTGACATAATATTATCTCTGACGCAAAGTGAGCAGCATCAAAATTGCAGCTTAAGCTCTCATTACACTACTATTTCTAACTGCGTGAAATAATACTCGAGATCACTGAAATCTTGTCTCTATCTTTGTAGCGAGTAAAATTAAGAGTTGAGGAGTACGTAATTGTTAAATTCCGTAATATTTAGTCGGTACCAGTAATGCTGGTTTCAAATACGATTCTTTTCGAAGGCTTTTTTGGGTTATAAAAACGTGACAGAGTTGATAACTTCAAATGTTGATATCTCAGGAATAAGCTCACGTATTAACATGAATCAAAGAGAAAAATGGAGGAGAATATAACTCTAACATAACTCTGTCGACGTTAACTCGCATTGCATCTTATCCGGGGGAAAATAAAATCAGTCCTTGGAGGAAATGGTTATCCTATGAAATGAACCCTAACAATTGGGGGTGGAAAAACGAGTGCCCCTTTGGAACCTATTGAAATGACAGTTCAGGCTGCTCCAAATTCGATTTTGAACATGATTAACTGTAACTGCACAACCGGATGTATTAGAGATACCTGCACAAGCAAAAAGAGTGGTTTAAAATATACCAGCATTTGTAATAAATGTACGACGGAAGTCTGCAAAAATTTGCCGGTGATAGTCCCAGACTGTGAAAACCAAGACGCAGATAGTGACGATGAGAGGAATGATGAGTTCGATGATTAAATAAATATATTATTCTACCCATTTCTTGATGGTGATTTCTCGAGAATTCATTTCTTTGTACCCTTCCTCAGAAATCATGACAAAAACACTTTTCCGTTAACTCCGGTCTCTACGTTTGATTTATACAAGTTTATCTGAATTTATTAATGAAAACGATTCACGTAACTGGACTTTTAAAACTCAACAACAACATTTCTCGAGTTTTCATAAATATTTATATCTGAAAGCAGTGATTCCACATATTTTTTCACATATCCCCCTCAAACACGTTTATGGGATAACATGAGGGTTCCGTGACTCGGGAAGGGGAGAATCAGTTTTAATAAGTTTTACTTACTATTTTTAACAATTTTGATTATATTCATTACACAAGAGCGATAATCTCAGATATCTCTAGAAAACACTCCCAAGAAAGACATTTTATCGATTTGGGGAGAGAGGATGTGTTACACCAAGGGGTTAACATCGTTGCAAGGAATTTCGTTCTATTTTTCACATTCATTTTCATCCATATTTGTAGCCCAAAACTGATAAATTGCATGTTTTTTAGAGAATGCCCACCAAAAATACGTTTTTTCCATTTTAGGGGGGTAGCACACTCCGAAGAAGGTGATAAGATTGTTGGTAATGATTCAGAACACTGTGACGACCACAATACAAAAATCGTAGGAGCAATTTAAGTTCAACTTTGGGAGAAAAATTGCTCTATTTACTGGCCTATAACAAAAGAAACGGCGCCTTTATGCGAAACGTGCTAAACCTGCTAAACCAAAATCACAGTGAAGCATCTACTAATCGAATGTTCTCAAAATGAAGAACACAGAAGACGCTACAAGCTAGGACAAAATTTGAAATCAATTCTCTTCAACCGGAAACGAAGTACTATGTAAACTTAAAGACACACATTTGATATCTAATTCCCATTATTATAAATTATATTACTATGTTATAAATGTCCCCGATGGTAATAACTCTTAGTAGTTAATGCGGGGTTATGTATGTTTAAATAAAAAAATTATTTATTCTATTTTTATATCATGGATATTTTTTTGTAGTGTTTATTTAGATAAACAGTAAGTGATTAGACATAAAAAACACTAGAAGCTGTTTGCAAAAATTATTTATAAAATGTAAATGTAAATAGTATGAAGAGATATACCATTGATATTTTTTATCAAAAACAGTAAAATCAAATATAAATCAACGTAATTCTAATGACAATATCAAAAACATTGAAGGTTAAAAATCATTCTTTCTTTGTGCACTTGTAACATTTTTTTATACTCACTTGTGTCGGACGAGTTATTACGAGTAATTTTCACCAACAAACTTATTGAACCACTAATATAATTTAGTTAAAATCCGTAGATAAAACCGGTTTTAATGAGGTCCTCAACCTATTACACTAACATCACTGTCAACACAATGTTCATACAGTTTGTTGGAATTGCACTGTGTACAACTCTTTCATGTGATTGCAATTTTATTATTGAGTGCAGATTCAACAGTGCTGGTCGTATAAGTAGGAATATTCTGTACACAGAACCGACTTCGAAAATATTGGTACATCTAAAACACTTTTGATGAATTTCTTTCAATGATAGTTTTCTATTATAATTTTTTTAATGAACCAGATTTTACTTTTACGTCTCCTTTGGAATTTATACACTTTGTTGAACGTTTCTTCAATTTTTTAATTCCTTCCAAACAATATTTTTCGGAATCATCATTAGTTAGTTAAAATTCTTTCAGTTTAGCCATTTCTTCAGAATTTAGGACAAGAAATCAATCCGATGACTAGAGCAGATTACTGAATAGGATTTTTGCATACGTGGCCATGGTTCTGGTACAAAAAGCGACCCATTATAGATTGGTATACTAATCGCCATTGATTGTTTTACAATTGTTAAGGTAGTTAATGACCCAAACATAACACAGCAAGAAGAAAGAAGAGCAAAGAATAACGAAGAAATAGAGAGAAAAATGGGTAGAGAGAATATAGTGAGATACATAAAAACACAAAGGCTCAGCTGGGCTGGGCACATAATGGAAGAAAACCAATTGAAATGATCAAATGAATAACGCAATGGATCCCATTGTGGCCATAAGAAGGAACAGGCCGAGAAAAACTTGAAAGGCTTGATGATGTTGATGATGAAGGAAGTTAATGTAGATTATACCACGTGCCTATTAACAAACGGCCGACAGGTCTTTATTGCCTGACTAACCTATCTAAACTTACTTGAACCCCAATTCACTATAAAAAAACACTGTTATTACTACTGATAGTCTCTGATGTCTTTTGAGTAGTGTACTTGTACTTTCAATCTCTGATCAGCAAACACCAAAAGTGTTAGGTTCCATCCGTGGTTGTACGATTTCAACAAAATTCAAGATTTTGTATCTATAAAGCTTAGCCTTAGGCCCATTTTAGTCTCAGATGCAGTGTCAATTTAATAGGCGGGAAATTTTGGAAGTCAATAGTGGACATATTCATCAGTCCTTGGAACTTTTGATTGGGTAAAATTTAAGCATAAAAAAATCTTTTCTTATGACTTTATTTCAGCATTACAAACACGTAAACGACCTAAGAATATTACTTATATTTCAGCTTTAGTTACATGTGGCGAAAAGTGTTTTCGAGGTTGGAAATTATCTTCTTCTTCATGTACCAGCTCCATTTCGGATGTTGGCTATTTTGACTTTGGAAGTTGCGACCATAAATAAAAACCATTTTCGCAGGTTCCTAAGACAAGACAATCTTCTCTATGCAATAGATATTTTTACCTGAATTATGAGCTACTCGATTTTATAATTTCATGATGTGGTCATGTCATTGAAGTTTTCCTCTTTTCACTCTACGAAGTATCTTAACTTCTTAGTACTTCTGAGAACACCTATATTCATCACATGATCTGTCCATGATATTCTCAGCCTCGTTTGCTGGGTTCAGACCTGGCTTCTAATCTTCGTTTGTGTCAAGGGTCTGAGCTCGTACACCATACAAGAGGACCCAGGTAGTCATATCTCTCGTCTCTTTCCAGTTTTGAGCGTCACGTACTGTGTTGTTCAGTGGAGTGCGGTTAATTCTTATTCCGCCGGCATCATTTTTGAGGGAAGGAGTGAAGAAAGAACACACCCCTCTCTGACTTATCGCTTGATTTCCAATGCGAACAGACGCAGTTTGATTCAGGTCTAGTGTGGTTATTATTTGTATATCCCTTGTGTCAAATTTTTTTCGTTACAGGATTTCCATTAGTCGTTTGAGCCCTATTATTATTGATAAAACAAATGGATATTTTGCTGCATCAAGACTAGGTAAAAAAGACCTCTCTTGTACCGAATTGATTCCTAAAACCAAATTGTGCATCAGTTGCTAACTTTGAGGAACACCTTTAGCGAGTGGCTTATTAAGCTAATAGTACGGGGTTATTCGTACTTTTTGGCATTATGTTTCTTTAGAATTGTTACAAACATTGATTGAAGTCATTTCCTTGGTACTGATCCTGTTAAATAGATATTATTAAGCAGGTGATTTAACGCATCTGCAGGTATGTCGTCAGGACCAGGAGCTTTCCAATTTTTAGCTGTTTTATTGCTGCTTCTACTTCTTCCTTAAAAATGGATGTTCTCATTTCAGTGTTACTGTTGGTATTTATTTCTTCTCTTTGATCGTCAAAAGTGGTTTTGGTATATTCTTCCCATAGAATCAGTCAAACTTTGATATCCAAGACAATTATGAAAATTACACAGGTAAATTCAAGTATACATGTTAATAAAATATTTTCTAAATAGAAAGGAAAGAAATGATTAAAAAGAGAAGTTGAAAGAACCAACGAAAAAACTGGTAGTGCCAACAAAAACATTGGGTTTGAATATAAATGTAGTTAAAAGATAATAGTGCAAAATGAAAGAATCAGAAGTGTTGGATTGGAATTATAGAATAGAAAAATGATATGAACAGACAATTAGATGTATTTGGAAGTCCTGATGAATAAAAAGAAGTAAAAAATTGGACCTTGAAAGCTGAAATGATAAAAAAACTCTAGATCTCTAGATGTTACTCTATAGACGCATCCTGAACATAGCCTGGACTGACAGAATAACCAACGAAAAACTACTAAGACGCATTGGCCGCAAAAGAAAACGTCGGAGAATTGTTTCATGTTACGAGGGACAGAGACGCATTTAAAAACGTGGTCGCCATCCTTCAATGAGAAGACGAAATATGAAAAGTAGAAATAATTTTTTTTGAATTCTCATTTTGTTAAAATCTTAAAACAAGTTTTCAATTTCTGTCCTGATAATTTTGAATATAAAAAGTTATATTCTGACCAACCTCTCAAGTAAACAGATTAGGTCTACCCACTCAAATTAATTCCATTTCCAATGTACATCTGCCTAGCGGCTATGGGATATCCTTATTTATTTGAGACAAGTTTGATTTAAGAGTTGAGAGATATCAATGTCCAAGGTTATTTTCAAACAGATGATTATTAGATAGGTACCTTTATATTTCTCATGTTATTTATCACTAAGATCATCAAATACTATGTTGGTATCAGAACGCAAACAATTAATTTTCATTCAAGTATACGAGGGAACTCGAGAAGCTCTTTTCTTGTTAAATGTGACTTGATTTAGAAATGTAGAGACATGAATGTTGATGTATAAAAACGCTTTTGACTGTGTGCCCAAGACGTCCAAGACCAAATTATTGGTGTTCTTAAAAATACAGAGAACCTCCACCCTAAGACTCCAAGGAGAGACCATTGAACAAGTGTCATCTCTAAGATACCTTGGCACGCTCGTCAACCAACAATGCGACCAAAAATTCTAAATCAGATCAAGAATTGAGTAAGCGCGGAAAACTCTGAACAACATGAGGACACTTCTGGCAAACCTCAGTCTGGAACTCCTGATTAGAATGCTTCGTTCTTACATCTTTCCTGTTCTTCTGTAAGGATGAGAAAGTTGGATTACGGATGCGGCCACAGAGAAAAAAATCGATGCGTTCTATATGTACGTCTACAGGCGAATGCTGCGGATATCTTGGACGGAACATAAGACAAACATAGAGGACCTAAACATAAACTTATCACGACAATCAAGGAGAGAAAGTTGCAGTACCTAGGTCATATAATGAGAAGCGAGTGATATGAGATTCTCTGCTTCATAATCGAAGGAAAACGGTCGGCCGTCGACAAAATTCATGGCTGAAAGATTTGCGCTGATGTCTCGGACAGATGTCTACAGAAATTTTGCCATTTGGATCGCCAATCTCCGTAGGGAGACGGCGTCGTAAGAAAAATAAGATACAAGGTCTAAGTACTGTTTATTCTAATATTTTGGGTGGATATATATTGGAAATATTGATGACAGGCATATTAAAATTACAGTTAAGTAGCATTCGAGACGCCAAAATTTGAGATCAATCATTTTAAGTGAAGTACTTGATACGTTGGCTATGGATTAGTATATAGTTTAGATTGAAAAATGAGTTTAGCTTCAGAATGTATTTTCAATTTCATCCACGTTCAGAAGATTGGATACAATTGTGACAACTAAATGTTTTTTTTTTGATGTAGATGATTATTTATTTAATAGATACTCGCTTTAGCTATACCCTTGTTTTTTACAATTCTATTCGATTTACTCCGGTAGTTTGTTTCTTCTGTTTACATGGATTTTTCATTAACTTTTAATCAACCAACTGACAGGAAATGTGATATCTTCTGGCTCAATATTCAATAAAAAAATTAATTTAATTTTGATATAAATCTTAAAATTTCAAAACGATTTTTGGTAAAATAAATAATTTATAAGTACCTATTGTCAAATAAGGTTTCAAAAGTAGAAGTTTTGATAGCTTAATGGTTCACGGACGCGGCTTACAATACTACGGTTGATAGATCGACTGTAATTATATCCATAAATGCAAAAAAATGAATTTTCCTTGAAAAACTTTTCACTCAAACTATTTATATTCAATTCAGTAGTAACTAATCTAAACAAATTATGTCATTTACTTAGATAAATATTTTTAGATGTTTTAGAATTAAAAAAAATAGAGTAGAAAAACCGAAATTCATTCTTTGTATCTTAAAGAGAATTACAAAAAAATAAGGACTCTTATCATAGCAGTGACATGCCCTTTCCATCGTCAAAATAATGTGTTGCCAGCCAGCCCTCCATTCTTGAAACCACACCAGACACAAAATCAAGGGAAATGGAAAAAAATCTTCTATTTCTCTAATTTTATCTAGTAATCGATTACTAGTTCTGTTGTAGGTGTCCACGATGTCCCAGTTATCTTACTTTTTGGTGATCTGTATCAATATGGGCATCTTGATCTAAACTTGTAGTAGGTTTCGTTTCACAATCAATAAAATCCGTGAAAAAGTAAGTAAAACCTTTTTTGTTTTGAAACGGCGGTTTTTATTAATCTTTGCATCAACTAAAGACACCAGTTCGTCGATCATAATTTTCTCTTCTTCATCGTGACTGCCTATGTATATTGTTTATGTTCATTTAAAAGGTAGCACAAATCGCAACTTGATTTCCTTTTCTAATGCCCCTCGTATAATAATTTTATTTTGTTATATATGCAAAAAACGCTACGGTATGCAGCAATTTATATTTGAGGACTTTTCAAAAACTATAATCCGGGTTCATGTAGATCAACTATCAGCTGATTGCGGATCCTAATCCCAAAACGAGATTTAAATCATAGTTTCATTTAATTTTCGGTGAAAATTTTAAATTTAAAACATTATCTACAATATCTTTTGATTTTTATTAGTTTCTTGTACTTCAATTGTTCCATATTTATTCACAATAATCCTTCAACCCCGGATATCCCTTGATGTACTTGGTACACGTTTTAGGAACAACCAAAACATTTATTCGAACCCAGGAGAGACTTTTGAATAGAAGAGAAGCTTATTCTATCTCGGGACAGGGAAGCGATCATATCTCGAACGCCTAGCTCTCAGCGGAGCTATGCAACTTCTAGAGATTTGGCAGCGCGACCCTAAGGCTAGCAACCATAGTTGTATAATAGTTTCTAGATGTTTAATAACCATTATTGAGCAGTTTTACTCTAATTTTCTACTAAAGTTTGATAATAATAAGCTATTTTTATGCTGAAATGCTAAAAATATTAATAATACACAGCCATTTAATGGAAATAAAAGTTCAAAATACCATAGACAACTCGTCAACTGATCGCATTTACCTATCGATCTACCGGAGAGAGAATCATAACATATGACTATGACCCGATTAACTCAATCAGATTCCAAACAACAACGAACGTGATCCGGGTTAGTTTTATTCAGATCATGATTTGGTTAAACCGATAGTTTTCGGAAAGTCCTATAATTCTATAATACCTTCAATAAAATGAAGATTAATCTTCAGTGGCAACCTGAGCGGTAAGAATCATGCCAAATATTGAAACAAATAAAGAAAAACGGACACGAAGATGTAGTAATCCTCGAAAACAAGTCATAGTAACCAAACTAAGGAGTAATGTACAACCTTTGTATACAAATTGTAACCAAGAACTGTCTGTAAAATTAGGAAAGAGTTGCGGGTTGGTTTATAGCTAGAAGTAGTCTATTAAATATATTTTCACTTTAAAAATTGTGTTTATATTATCAAATCCATCATTAACCAACATGTTTGATGAAAGAAATTTAGAAAAAATATCGATTTATACCAATAGTGATATTCAGAATTACGATTTTTTTTAAGTAGGTTTGAGTAGGTCCGTCTCTGTCACCATTGTTGAATTAGGAAGACATTAAATAGCTGGAAATTCCCCTTCCGATTCTTATACTTCACTAGTTTTGTTTCTTTTTCATCTGCCATAAATAACAAAAAATGATTTTATCATTTTGACAATATTCCAAAAAGGACAATGTATTTTATTTATTGTAAATTCACAACTGATGTCTGATATTCTGAGAAATAAGATTTAGATGTAAAATAATAATGTATTTATGGTGTTCCACTTTAAATATATAAATAACATCATGGTTGATTGTGTTTAATACGAAGGCTGTCAAAAAAGTTTACGACTTTAACCTGAAGATGTCAGCAATTATTAATATAAGTTGAGAAATATATTTGTTGTGAGTTTTCAGTAATGATATTGTGTTCATCGAGTTGCAAAAAGATGAAACAATGACAAAAGAGTGGATTGCTAAGATCATTTGAAGATGAAGAAAATGCTTTTCACCAGGAAAACGAACCTTCTTACAATTCGCTGATCACTATGGCTACAATTCACGATTAGCAATTAACCATCCACCGTATTCACTAGATCTGGTGTCCAGCGACTTTATCCTGATTTCTAATATTGAATTTTCAGTTATATAAAGAAGATTCTCATCAGTAGAGAACGTTATCGTTTCGTTGGATTTGAGGAGAAAGTCGGCAACTATTATTTGGAATAATTAAAAAAGTTGAAACATGAAAATTAATATAGAAAAACGAAAACTTTCCATAAAACCCTCGTATTCTACAAACTTCAGAAAAAATCATTGTGAATTTATTTTGAAATAGAATGTTGTAGACAATATGGAAAAAATATTTTCTGTTAAGGTAAATACACAACCTTAAAACAATGTTTCTTTGTAGGATTTTAAAAGCTTTTAACAATGTCCTGTTAATGCTGCAGATTAGTGTCTTCCAAAAATACCTATCCTTGATTTTTTTGATTGTTTTTCACATTACACATAAGGCGGTGATTCATAATAGGAAGAATACTTTGGTTTTAACATACATAATCAAATCCTTTTATCTCATAATGTCTAGATAGGGTTTTAACAATGAGAAATAATTTACAGAAACATGTTATAAATATCTGTATAGTAATATGACAAAAAGTATCAAAAATCGTTAAGAATTCTCATTGTACCATCTCCTAAGATGTGATAGGATGAACTGTACAATTAGTGGACATTTGTGAGTAGTATTCATAAAATGATTTGTAAAAATAATCTGTATACAAACGATTAAAGCTTGGTTTATGCAACCAAAATTAAAAATTACTATTAAACTAGGGTGACCATTCGTACTTATTTTATCAGTACAGTACTCGTTTTCAGGGCATAAGTCCTGGTTAGTCATTAAACCAAACCAGTACATGAAAAGTAGTGGTTTTAGATTAGAAAACATTAAAACAAAAAAGGTACTAACACCACGCCAAATAGTTGTAAAGAAAGAACACAGCTTTGGAAAACTCCCTTTCGAATTTTGATTTCGTTTGTCTCCATGTCCCCAACACGCACTACTGTCGTTTAATTTTAACAGATATCTCTGATTAATCTTATTGGATCTAAGTTAATTCTCTATAAGTTTATCGTATTGGAGTTTATCAAAGGACTTCTGGAAATCAATAAAACAGACATGTACATAAAACTAAACTGTGTTTCATCTAGTTGTCCTTCATATTTTGGATATATTCTCTGCTGGATTATTCTCAAAAGTACTTCTACTACTACTCACAGAACTTCTTTTTAAACAATCGAATGGATACTGATTCAAGTCAGTTTTATTTATTATTTATTTTGTTGGACAGTTTTGGAAGATGGGTTAAGTTTCTATCATCCAAAGCCATCTAGCATTCTATTAGAATGTTGTTCATTTCGGCTGATTTTCTGGTTTTCGATATTTTTATGGCATACTTCACTTCGAACTAAAGAATACATAGCTCTTCCACCAGTTCACTGGAAATCATTGTTGGTTCCATATTTTTCCAATTTTTAAAGCTGATTACAAATAAAGCCCGCCCAGACACTAGCCTGATGCCCTCTAAATTAGGACAAAGAGGTTTGTTATTGGGAACGTGGCAATGAAACACCAAAGTACCAAAGTGAACTATATTATATATATATATATATATATATATATATATATATATATATATATATACATTAAATGATGTGATGATTCAATACTGCATAAATGATTACGATTATTTCTTTATTGGTTATTTCCCAAATCGTTAGAAATAATTTCGTGGCAATACTGATATAAACAAGGAAATTCGTGACTCTTTGATTATTAACAATAAAATCCTTTTAATATTTCTTCGAATATGGGAGTAAGTTTAAACAGAATTGTCTACATCAGTTTTCTTGTTAAAGTAAGTTTGATTGAATAATGATGTTCTTATAAAATGAACTGCGTATTCAGTGATGATTAGTCGTGTTTTGATGTGGCACTAAACGATTCCTAATAATACTTCAAGGATTCAAGATGTGTTCAATATTTGTACGTCTTTTTAGAAACGAATCCGATTACGGCAGATTCAACGAGAATTTCGCGAGAAAGCTAGAAAAACACTAATAAGCATGAATGAGGAAACAAAATTTCGCGGGTTATCGTCTTGTTTCCGTTTATTTTGTACAAGACAAAAGAGCTAAAGGGCGATTAAAATGATGCAATACAACGTGCAATACAATGCAAGACGCAATAATTCTTGATAAAAAGCATGAGTAAATGAAGTTCATCTATTTGTTTCATGCAAGGTCTTGACATTATCAATTTTGTGCCATTTTTATTGCATGCAAGTTGCAATCTAGTTACTTTTGGCTTAACAGATCAGCTAATTTCCGCAAAACTTTGTTATTTTAATTGTTAAACTAGGCACAAAATATGAGATAAAATTTGAGGTTAGGAATTTGTTTACTATTACTTGCATGCAATTTCTTGCACGTTGCATTGCATTATGTCAAGCGGCCTTTAGAACGTGTAAACAAACGAGAACTTGTATCGATTCAGGCAACTTTCTCAGACGCAAATGACGCCGATTACAACAGTTAATCGTTGTATGTGAGCATTAAAATGAGGCTGAATATCCAATGATTCTGGATAGTTAATAATAAAACAAAAAATCCTCGTTATATATGCCAGGAACCAGCAGTAAAGAACATTAAAACTGTGAACATTTTGAATTAAGCTGTAGTTACCCTCATATTAAAAATCCACCCTGTGCCGAAAGGTTTATTTTTTAGTTGTGAAAACTACCCCTAAAAGTAAAAAATCTAGAAATCTCCGATTTTAGCATGTATTTGAGTAATAGAGTTTAAATTGATTTATCCGTAATCTGTTAACATTCTCTTTGTTAACGTTTGTAATCAATAAGATTCATGCAACCCCTCCAAATCCTCCAACGATTCTTTTATAATTAAAAATTATTCAAAAGTGTATTTATATTGAATTGAAAATTTTTCGTCAGTATTTTTAAAAAGTGTTGCTTTTTAAATATTTTACCGATTATGAAACCCACCTTTAATGGCAAAAAATCTCAAAATTGCAGTTAATTTTTTTACAGAAATAATAGTTGCTCGATTGTACACTCCATGTTTCTCTTTTTCCAATGCTCCAAAACTTTGAAAAAAACAGTTGGATTTTCGACAATAACTCGCTCAATTTTCAAACTAGAAACTTTTTTATAAAAGCATTTAGTGGAGGATTTCAAGTACTTCAACGTTATATCAATTAAAACTTTTCTCAACCCTCGGTTTCAAAAAGGGTGCAGCTCACAAGGGCTGGATGTGTCATATTTGGTACGCGAATGCAAACTTTAAACTGATGATTTAAAATAGCTTAAAAGGTTTGACAAGAACAACCCTACAATTAATATTTGAAGCTTTTCTCATAACATTAATAGTTTTATATATAAATAAAGTTAATTGCAAGTGGTTCACGATAAATTTAAATTAGGGTGGTCATGGCGAGGGTATAATTATTACATTTTTTAAAGAAGAAACTTTATTTTTGTTATGAATCAGTTAACTCTTATGCAAAAGACTTTTGACAGTGTTCATTTTGAAGGTTTTATCATGTGCTTTGAAAAAGATCTGTTGAGTTTTTTCCAAAAATTTCAAGTTACTTGAGGTTAAAAGTTCCCCAAAAATAGTCACCCTTCAACGAGCAATAACTCAGTTATTATTGATTTCACATATGTCCTTAAAAAACGAATCTCTTTGCTTTTTTATTAGCTACATTTTTATTTTAAATGATTTCGCTGATAAAATGAATTAAGATATTCATGAAAAATCGTAATAATATGCGTTTTTTCAATGAAAAATAAGCAGTTTCTATCGTTAATAACTATAAAAGTACCAAATTTATAGACTAAATTTTGTGAAGAATTAGTCAATCTGAGATTATTTTGATGAAATAAAATTTCAATCCCAAGAAGCGGTAGATTTCACCCCAGGGTAAAAGCACCCTCCGTCCCAGAGTAGATTTTATATCAATTTTCTAGAAAACCAGCCTTGATTATAAAAATTCCACGGAAAATCAGCTGGTACGTAAAATGTAATTAAAATTTTTTATTATTGTAGGTACTACTTGATTAAAGTAGTACTTATTTCGGCTTATTAGTATAGATAACACTTAATTATTCGTCTGTTGTATACTTCATAAAATCTGATACTAAATATCGTTTTTCTCCAACCATCAAAAAATGTTGTCATTTTTGTACTATTTTCAGGTGCAAAAGCCATCAATTCCCCTACCGTACAAAAATTTGCACGCAATTTTGCATTCACTCGGCTGCGCTGTGCTCCGCCTCGCAACTGAAAAATTTGCTCGCAATTTTGCATTCACTCGGCTGCGCTGTGCTCCGCCTCGCAACTGAAAAATTTGCTCGCAATTTTGCATTCACTCGGCTGCGCTGCGCTCCGCCTCGCAACTGCAAATATTGCTCGTAAAAAATATGCACTTTTAATCCTTATAATATATTATACTATATGTCAGTGACATCTATCCGTCAGTGACCTAGTCAAGTAAGCGTCGATCTTATAAACAGCAAACAAAACATTATTAAACAATTAGTAAAAACCCGATTGTTATGAAAAATGAAATTAGTTGACTATTTATCAGTTTTAACTCCGGACTATATCAAAATAGTGTTTGTGTTTCAAAGAACAATGGCATGCATTTGATTTTACTTTTCATAATCAGTTGACTTATTTACTTTAGTTTTGGAAATCAATAATGTAATGAAGTGCTTTAAAACATTTGAACCCGACCTTATATATATTAATATCTTTGTAGTGACTGAACTTTATTAATAATAATGAGATTAAGAGTATTTCATTTTATTTTGATTTTAAACTGAATAGAAAGTATAGAAAGCATGTCCACGAACAATTCATCGGTTAATAAATTAGAAAATTTTAGTCAGTTCTTATGGACAAGTTCAATTTTACATGGAGAATATTTACACAGTAAGTCATTTATATATATATATATATATATATATATATATATATATATATATATATATATATACTATTATTAAATCTATAAATCTAAGTATAATGGAATGACTATGTGTTGATTGAAATAAGCAATTTTTATCTAAATTCATCATTTAAGTTGTAGATTGTTAAGAATACTCACAATATCATTTTTTTCTTCATGAAAAGCAAAATTAATTTTTTCAAATGTATATTTGTCTATCACATATTTTGGCGCCCGCTCTTCTTTATTATTTATTAATGACTATATGAGTGCACCGTCCGAAATATCAAAACTGTGTTTTAACATTCTTTCCTTTTAATCTAGAAGTAAGTGTCGTTGGGAACGTTCAGTTCTTTATAATTGAAACATTACGGAGTAGTTAAATCTTCTACGAATCTGCCATCATCATTTTTTCCAACTTCACCATATGATGTTTCTGTTTCACCTTCTGGACTTATCTGTAAACATTCTTCTGATTGTACTATAAAGATTGTTACAGAATCTAGATGAAAATATGTCTATTTGTTTGCATTATTTCTATTTATGTCATATATATTATTAAAACAAAAACAGTAGCCAACTCGATGGTTTTGCGATTCTTTTCAAACAAAAGATATAGACCAAAATAGACCACTTTTTCATGGTCAAAAAAATTTATTTTGATTTTCTTCCTCAAAGTGAAAATAGTCTTTTTACCCAAAAATGTGCATTTTGAATACAAAAACGTTGAAATCTATGTAGAAACTTAGCAACTAAGTACTTTCGCTTTTCCCTAATAGAGAGCGTTGCTTTATTTTCTTGTTAACTTATGTTAGTGCTGTACTTTGCCGTTTGTCACGTGATACTGGTCACATTGACGTAACTTTGGAAGCAAGTAGTGCGTGATTTTTATTTGTCATATTTTTCTTTTTTATTTCTGTAAAAGAAAGACAGCTGCTGCGGCTCAAAAAGAAATATATGAAGTTTATGGTTCCAGAGCGCACGTGTCAGAATTGGTATAAGAAATTCCGTTCTGGAGATTTTTCCCTCAAAGATGAGCAGTCATAATTGAAGATGATCGTCAACTGTTCGAGAGGTTGCGAAGCAGCACACAACAATTGAAAAACACTTAAAATGTCTTGAGCAGTAAAGAATTTTGAGATTTGATTCCACCTTAAACGAAATGTAGCTGATCATCATTTGAAAACAATCATCACTGGTGATAAAAAATGGATCCTGTACAGTAACATATTTAGAAAAAGATCATGGAGCAACACGATGAACCAGCATGAACCACATCGAAAGCTGGAAAACAACAAAAAAGCTCATGCTGTCAGTTTGATGGGATTACAAAGGTGTGGTGTTTTTTAAGCTGCTTCCAAGGAGGAAAACGATCAATTCTGATGTTTACTGTTAACAATTAATGAAGCTGGATGAAATAATAAAAGAAAAATGGTCAGAATTGTCAAATCGAAAAGATTTAGTGTTCCACCATGATAATGCAAGGCCTCACACATCTTTGGTAATTCGTGGGAAACTATTGGAACTTGATTTGGAAGTGATACCACATCCTCTATACAGCCCTGATCTGGCACCATCTGATTACCATTTATTTCGAAGTTTGAGTTTTTCTGGTGATGAAATTTTCACAAATGACGATGACCTTCAAATTTACCTCGTTCTGTTTTTTCCTGATAATGAGCAGACATTTTATGAGCTTGGAATCATGCAGCTGAAAAAAAAATGCCAATATGTCTTTGAGCAAAATGGAAAATATATAATTGACTAAAAGCTATTCTTTGTTAAGGAAAAGTGTTTCATTTTATACTACAAAATCGAAGTTACTTGGTCGCCAACCCTAATACTATTTGTTAAACAAAAATAAAAGTCGATTAACTCATTTCAAATAAGTAAATATGATTGATATGTATTGTGAACAGAGCCGAAAAATTTAGATTGGGAGCAAATACCGCGCATAGTTCTGATAAGTAACCAGCAAAATCACTTTTAAATCTATGTGATTAGCTTCAAAATGTTTTGAAGCAACTGGAAACTATTAATACGCAAAATTGAATTAATTAAGAGAACGTCATTATAAAAATGATATTGGAACAGTATGTTTTTTACCACTTATCATTTGGCGGGTATACAGAGTTGACAATAAACAAAAATTATCGTAGAATATTTAGATAACATTTTTTGTAATATGTGAAATGATCCATAGCATAACAAATATAAATATCGGAAAGTAGTCGTTGATAATGATAATTGACATAAATCACTTTCATTTACAAATATAAACTAATTAGATGAAATAAAAAAAAACATACGAAATATGATAAAATTTAATAATCTTCTTCTCTTCGAATTTGAATATTTACGTAGTTATATTTAATGTCATCGTGGAATTCAAGATGTCGAATTGAAAGTAACATGAGGTTGATTCGAAATTGAGGTTGCGAGAAACAGGTATGAATAAGTAAATGTATCTTAGTTTGTTGTTCGTAACAGAATTTGAAACTTTATGTTTTTTGCAAATGGAAGTGGAGAAGGTCCAGCACGAAGTGTACTTAGTGTAGTAGCTGAAAAAAACTTATTAATTGAACCTTAGTATTTCTAACGTGATGGAGTCATTAATTCCCATTATATTCATTTATGTGATGGTGAGAATTCTCATGGGTAGGATTGGTTGGCTATCATTTGATAGATACCTTATTGACAGTACTTTGAATTCGCAGAACTATTTGTAGCTCTGGGAACCTGTTTCATTAGGATTTCAGTTTAAATGTACGATAAGCTTTGAACACGGTTTTCTGATAGATGCATCTATCAGGGAGGTTCTTTTTAGTGGCCGTCACTTTTATGGATTTTTTGTGGTTATCTCAAAAATAAGATGTACGCAACACCTGTGCAAACAGGATGAGATTTAATACATACGATTGTGTTCCACTGCAATACTATTGGACATAAAATGGGCTTTCTATTCGAAGCGCAAGGATACAACCATAGAAATGCGTCGAAATGCGAGACTATTTACTAGATCAATGTCAGCTCTCTAGTTGGTTAGAAATTAGTTTTAGTCAATTTTTTTTTGTAAAAATTGGTACTAAAAGCAATAATTAAATTGACAACAACAACCAAACGACTCAGTTGATCTCAAGTTCGAACAGGAGTATATTTTTGTTAGCTAAAAGCGTGGGAAAGTTATTTTCGATAACTTCATCCAGGGTAAGTCATCCCTGTAAAAATTTTAAATCCATAACCATAATGAGTAGTCCGTCCTTGGATTCGAGGTAAAACTGTGAATCTATTACATAAACATGCACATACATTTTTAACATGCTATATATTTGACGTTACATCTGAATTTGATTTTACTGATGGCACTTGATGAGCTCGAAACGTACATGTCCTGTGGATATTATACTGCAATAACAAACCATGAAATATATAAAAAACATATAATGAATTCAAAAGTACATCACATATGTAGAAACGAGAAATCTATCAGGGATAAATAAGTAAAAAAGTCGTAGAACTCTTGGCGCGAGAGACTATATCGCATTTTTTATTGTAGAAACTCGAAAAATACTAACAAATATCTTAATTTATAGTTTCCATGGAAATTAAAAAGAGAAAAATATTAATAATCTCATTTACGAGGGTTGCTATTTAAGTTATGATTTGAACGCATCAACTGTATAGAAAAACGTTAACCTCGCAATTTATTTTTGATCTGCGGGAATAAGCATGTCAAAAAAAGACTGTTACGGTGGATGACCGAACAGTTCGACTGTCCAAAAATGTTTGTTTTAATTAGATGTGTGAGAGCTCGCATTGTCGTGGTGGAAAATGTTTCGTCTCCTGCGATTGGTTTTCCTGATTTTTTTGAACACTTTTGGTAAACAAATGCTTGTGTACAATTCAAAATTTACCGTTCTACGTTGCTCTAATGGAACGGTGGCAACGCTTCGAAGTTCTTCGTGCGTGAACAACTTTTGTTAAATTTGGCTCATCTTGAAAGATCCATACAGTCGATTGCTATTTAGTTTCGGATTCATATTCATAAATCCATGATTCGTCACCTGTCATAATCTTATAGAGCTCTTTTAAAATACCCCGATTGAATTTTTTTAGCATTTCTTTGCACTAATCAACAACGCGAAAAAATCTTTTTGACAGCCAAATGTTCATGATATGTTGAATGTATGCCAGTGGAAATAATACAGTGTCACATTTTACGCACAGCATCGATGTTTTTTGGCACGACTGGTGATTTTGGACGACTTTCACGAAATTCATCCCTATAGCCAAGTGCGACCATGATTTAATTCTAAAAAGCAGCGATACACGGTGGCTGAAGATGGTGCTTCATCACCAGAAGTTGAAGCGAATTGATCGGCAGAGTGCTGTTGGTTCAATCCGTCGAAAATCATAGAAAATTATCGCACGAAAATTTTTGCAATTTAATTCCATTCTTTGAAGAAGATGAATGTTTCAAGTAACTGTAAACCACTCAAATAGTACTCGTATGACAACACATTCTGAGTACGTTCACCATTAAAAATGTCAAACTTCATGATGGTACTGTCAGATTTGACAAATCAGTGCTGCCATATCTCAAAACTTAAGTAGTATTTAATTATTTTGTTCTCATTACTTCTTGACAATTCTAATAATAATTGGTTTATGAACTGAAAAATAAAAGTTTCAATTTTGTAAGCACTGAATATTTCAAAGACAAAATACTGGTCTGGAGCTAACTGGGGAGCTAATCCTAATTGTCCTTTTTATCTTAAAAGTTTGTTATTCGTAGTAGCTACAATTGAACCATAATACAAAATTTTTTTAACCGTTAACATAAATCTATATTCATGTCATTTATCATATCGTCAACACCTATTAAGTATTTTTGGCGTGTCGCAAGAAAAGGGAACGAAAAAAAACCCAACCTAACCTAACCTAACCTAACCTAACCTAATAACCTAAACAATTTAACCTAACCACGTATTTTGTGCCTATATTTAGATTTTTCCTTTTAGGTTCAATGATCTAGTGTAGAGTATCTGGTAAAAGCCAATCGGTGGGTTGCCGGAGCTCCAGCACAATATGAAAGTCATTTTTCACTTTACTGATACTAATGTGCTATTATTTTTTTTACAGGGAGGGAAACAGAATGGAGTCCACTCATTTTAATACCACTTATTGCTACTGTCGTACTGGTTATCACAATTCTTCTTCTAATGATCTTCAGACAAAATCCAACTCTTGTGATAAGCACAGTAGCTGGTTGTTTGATTTTCATAACTGTGTACTTGATAATGGTAGCTATGAATTCCAGTAGACAATATTTGTATTAAAATAGTTGAAATGTCGTTCAGAACTGGCTTATAATCGAGCCACATCATTTTCAAAAAATACACACATATATTTATATTTATATCACACATCAATTTTATATATTCATCTATTGTTATAACAAAAAAAAAGAACCAAGAAACAGTGAATGGAGTATGGATATTTAGACAAAATTATTCAATTAAGTTGATAAATCTTTACAAAAACTTTCTATTAGAGTAATTAATTATTGACGACTATAACGAATCAAACGCTAAGACTATGACAACGAAAATAAATGAAATAATTTTTTTCAACTTTTTTATAGTTTTATCAGTGTAGTTTTTTAGTATGTTTATAATATATTTTTTTAGAATCTAGTTTGTGTATTTTTTGCAAAAAAAATGTTTTCGAAATCGGCAGCTAAGTGAAGCATCGCAGTGAAATCGCTTTTCAGTGTCCTGGACACTGATAGTCCAGTCATTTTAGGAATTTTGAGCCCCAATCTGCGGAATAATTCCTAATGCGCTGAATTTTTGTCTACACCTTTATTACGATGTTAAAATGAAGATGTGAAAAATCGACATCGATATCGAGCCATCTAAAAAAGTTGCGAAGGTCAAAAAGTTACGTATACATTTTACTGCATTGTACTGCACGTGGACCGTCACTAATTGCTCTTCTTTTAAGTAATTAAAAAACTTAACTTTCTTCCAAAGGTTTATCGCAAATGGAACAAAATTCTGACATTTTTTTTAAATTATTTAACAGCACAAATTAAAATGGAAAATATTACCAATAAGCACATCAGTTCACTGTTCAAAGGAATTTTCAAAACTAACAGTATATACTCGGCGATATCTCACGAATGGTGAGTTGTAAGAGAAAAAGTGACCATTTTTGTAGAGAATTGTATGATCTACAACTTTTATCTTACCTATTTTCACGATAATACTTACCGTTGCCGATAAAAATGGAAAAAACCTTAATTTTGTACTTTTGAACTTTGAATAAAATTTTTTTCAAAAGTAGGATCAAAAAAGATTTTTGACATTTAATTTATAATGATATATTCAACGTCTATTCCAGTTTTTAGCTATATGCGAATTTTGGCTCAGTCAAATATCTATTTTGACTAGACTATTTATTTATAACATTTCTTTAAGTAATAAGCAAAACGAAAAATAGATTGTTATTGGATCAATAATTGCCCAGTTGATGGGAATTTATTATTTTTTCAATAAATATTTTGTTACTTTCTCTTGAAATCGCCCAGTTTCAAAAATACTTGGAATTTAGGCGAGCAGAATTATTTATGAGAGCCGCGTGTAGTTACACAGCTAAATATCATTATTTTTCTAAAATCGAGATGAAAATCTTATTTCTTTTCATTCATTTATGTTAATAGTTTGAATGATTCATAATGTGTAATCGACTTCATAGCCCAGTCTTTTTAGGTTTTATCCGAGAAAAAATTCCTATATTGAGCTGATTTTTTGTATACGCCTTCATCACGGTGATATTATGAAGATGTGAGAAATCGACATCGATATCGTGCCGGTTAAAAAAGTTCTTAAGGTCAAATAGTACGAAAATCACTTTTTCGGAAATAGCTCGCAATCTATTGCTTAGAGGTCAATATCGGTTATCATAAAAATTGTTCCTAGTAAAATTATCTACAAAAAAATGTTTAATCAACCGTCTTTTGAGTAGAGCGCTGAGAAATCGTTGTATTACTTTCCAAGAGATAGAGAGATTCGATGGGTGCGATAAGGAAATTTTTTTATAGAGGAAGGTTGGTTGGAGTTTGCCCTGATATAGGGCTGCTCCTCTGTAGGGCCAAGGTTGTGGTGATTGGTTTATGATTGTGCTCTAGGCTAGAAAGGAAGAAAAAACGGCGAACAACTAGCTGGAAGAAGACGAAAAGAGCTTCAGCCTAAATAGAGTGAATTAAACTAAAAAGGGCTCCTTCAAGTTTTAGTTATATATTTTTTTCATATCTTTACTGTTTGTTTTTTTTGTTTATTTTTAAGATTCGTTATTTTTTTTATCGAAAAGTGGGCAAGTGGGTACAGCTGCGGCTATTTGGCTGGTGAACCAGAAAAACAGCAGTGAACCTGCAACAACGATGATCGAAAAAGTGTGAGTGAGGATTTTATCTAATGGCTATGCAAGTAGTTGAAGTAGATCTCAGAAAACTGCTTTTTTATATACTTATCTTAATATATTTATCTTATGGAGGTTTAGTAATACCTATTATAACTTATCCAAATGAGCTTCACTGGCACATTGTGCAACTTGTAAATACTCAGAAATGTTGAGACATGAGGAAAGATTTCTATGTGTAGTCTATGTTTCATAGACTACGCGAAAGCCTTCAAGCAATTTAATTCTGTCATTACTACAAAAAAAAGGGTTATACAAACAAGACATCGAGTTTTTTAGAAATCTTTATTGGAACCAAGAAGCAACAGTTAGACATGGACAAACGAGATCAGAAACGGTGTGTATAGAGAAGGGGGTACGACAAGGTTGTGTTTTGTTGTCAATTCTGTTTAATATATTGTACTTTACGCACATAAAATTAACGACAATAAACAACATACGTTATGCAGACGATACGGTTATCATTGCAGACAATCCAGAAGCCCTTCAACGCCTAATCAACAAAGTTGTAGAAGTGGGAGATCAACTAGGCATGAAAATTAATGTAACAAAAACAAAACAAGACTTACAAACCCATAGCTGAACATTACTTGCATAACAACAAATGTAGACCCCGACGTCGAAGTAAGATCACGTATATAACAAGATAGAGCGATATTCCCGAAGATGAAAAACCTATTATGTAACAAAACATTGACTCAAATTTAAAATAGCGTTTTTTGAAGGCATACGTGTACTTAGTTCTCTTGTATGGACCAAAAACATGGACAATCAATGTGGATACCATGAACAGACTTGAGGATTTTGGAATGTGGATCTACCGTAGACTAATAAAAATATCATGGACTCAACATATACCTAACGATGAAGTGCTTAGACGTATGGTAAAGGAAAGAGAGTTACTTTTAACAATAAAACGAAGAAAGGCCGCTTATCTGGGCTACATATATCAGAACAACAAGTATAATTAATAATAGAAGGAAAAATCGAAGGAAAACGTGGACCTGGTCGCAGACAACATTCATGGTTAAAAACTGATTGGACTGGTATGAACACACTATATTTAATTCACACTACTCAGGACCGAAATAAGTTTGCCGAAATTGTCGCCAACCTTGATTAAATGAAGTTCGCACCTGAAGAAGAAGAAGAAGAATGTATTGTCAATGCAGTTCCATTTATTGGTTATTATTTCAAACAAAAATACAAGTTGACGCTTTTTCAAATTATTCATTAAATGATTCCTTCCATGCTCAACACATTTGTATGAATTCTCAATTATAGCTAACTATTCACTTTTGGTATTGTGTATTTTGATAAATTCCGTTTATTTGACCTTCTTTTAGTTCGAAAATATGAAATAAATGAATAATTGGGTCCAATTTTAGAAAGGTCAGTAGTCTGTGGAAACCCATCATTATTTTCAGTACATGTAAGTGGCGTTTATTGTTGTGAATAAGTGGAAAAACCGTAGATCTTATCCACCGATGGCGGTAGTGAGTCAACTTATATTTTTTATTAATCCAAACATACTATGGGAAATGGATGATGTTATCACGAGTGTAAAATTTATTCATATATTTATTCAGGGCCGGATTAAGCTAGAGGTTTGTGGGGGACTATAGCCCCGGGTACCAGGTCCAAGAGGGCCCCATCATTCTGTATTTTTTGATGTGTTGATGCCACAAATCTAACGTATTGATATTATTTTGTGAATTTTTCCGGGTTTTCGAATTCCTTAAGAGGGCCCCGTCATTATTTTAGCCCCGGCCTTGTATTTATTTAATATATGAATATATTAATTCATTTCATATAAAACATATATACATTACCGGCCGAAAGTGGTTGCCCCATAATCACTTGACTGATTTTCTTGGCAAAAAATATATCTGATGTTTAATTCATTTTATTTGAAACGATACGCTGAAAAATGGGTATTATATGAATATAGAAATGGGTTTTAAGAAAATAATAGGGTTTTTGCTGTTTTAAATAAAAAAATATTTTTTTAAAACGGGCTAGAAATGAGTATTTTCCGGTTTATTTTTATGTCAGAAAATCTCATTTTGTCGGACCGAGCCAGAATATTATTGTAATAGTTCGGTAAAAGCTTTTACTTACTACCAATACGTAATATCAAACATTACGGTACTAATATGAGTTTCGTACCGCACTAGTTCGGTAAAATTACTTTACCGCACTAGTGGAATAAACTCATGACTAAAAAATTAAACCTCATTTATTATAAAAAAAGCTAGAAATAGAAGAGAGTGGCGGAAATTTATGATTAAATAGAGACATACACATACGAGTTGTGATTTATTTTTTTCAATTTTTTTTCAATTCAATAGAAATAACCATAAGAATATAAAGAATAATTCTTTCGTTCACTTTATAAAGAATTGTTTTACATAATACATATAATCAAACTTTGCTGTGTCTGTTAATGGAAGTATTATATTCAGGTTTGAGTCCACTTGCCTCTGCACGTAGTATGCAAGCCTTCATACTTTTGTGAAATGATATTAGCCTAACATTAGAAGCAGACTTTCGTCAAATAATTTGTATATTTTATAAATTATAATCAATATAGGGTCCTTGCATACCTTAACTACGTTTAGTATATCGTTCTTAATCATAAACTTTTAATATTTTCTAAACGGTATATTAGTTCATAAAAAAAAATAAACAAATTAAAATACCTATATGACAATGACGCGCCAAAACGCATTTGTTGTCTCATGACTGACTGTGACGTTATGTGACGTAGAAAGTTAGTAAACAGACTTGAGTGAGGTTACAAGTAATTACAGTTTAAACAGTGTTGTTGGGATTCTTTTAAAAAAACACCAAATGAAGTTTTCGTGCAAGTCCCTCGAGAGGACAGGTTTCAAGCTATAAGAAGGGATTAAACGAGCATCAAATTTAGCAGCCAAGTATATGTTTGTGAAGACTATTTCAAAGTAAATTTTATGTATTGGTATTTGAAAAATGTTAACTTATTGTCATTTTTTACTGTAGCTTGAAATAGATTTGGAAAATTATACAATGTTGAAACTATTACTATGCAAAAAAAAATCTAGAAAAACTGCTGTTCCAACCAAATTCGATTGCCAGAAAGCCGAAAAAGAGCATTTCGTGGAATATCTCATCCGTTGGCATTAAAACGACAAAAAGCCTTCAAAGCTATCATCTTTATGACTACATTTTAATAAAGTTCAAGCAAACAAATGTGATAATGACGTTACTATAAGAAAGTATAATTAATAGTACTTATATATCTGCTTCTACTCCACGTATTTCAGTAAATAATTCATTATTATCAAAGAACGTAGCAACTATGAATGCATCTACCTTGGGTAGATTGTTCGATCTTGCTTCGATAAATCCTATTTCGACCACCATTTCAATTAGAATTTTTTTGAAACCTTTAGAAAAATACAAATCGCACTAAACAACTAATTACCTCCACTCACAACAACAGAATGGCGTTTGACAGGTGACACGAGGCAACCATGTTTCAGTATTTACTTACTTTGCGATTTATAATGTTTCAAGTTATATATATATATATATATATATATATATATATATATATATATATATATATATATATATATATATATATATATATAATATAATATAATACAATTCAACCCCAATTCATAAATAAGAAGTGATATATAAATTTTTAAATATGTTATATATCCAAACTAGCGATCACTGTAAGGGCCCCACTGACCAATAGCAAATTTTTTTTCTGAATATGTAATATTGAAAACATGAATTTGTATTTTTTTTGATGATTGTTTGGAACTTGTTAAAGCGATGCAATGCAAGAAGTAATATTTCTGGATCAAAAGCATGCGCAGATGAGGTTCAAATGATTGTACCATACCAAATCTAGCATTTGCAATATTATCGATTTGATTTTATTTGTATTGCGTGCAATTCTAGACAGAAGGCTAGTTACTTTTCATTTTGTCACTTTATTAATGTTCACCTCACCTAACTTTGTTATTTTCATTTTTATGTCGGTAACAAAAAGCTCCATCAAGCTAGCAGTCAAATATTTTTTATTTCCGGCCCAAAGTGTTTTCTGGAAAAACTAAAAATACTTATCAATTGCTATTAATTCTCTCGTTTCAAAAATATTTTCCGTTTTGTCTAAAGCGTTAAGGAAACCTGAAATAAATTATTCCGGATTATTCATTGCGCACAGACCTTTGAGTTGGCTGAGCGCGTGCGCAGAACTTGATGAATCGCATGGATCTCTTGAGTCATCGACGTCGTTAGATACAAAGTATAGCATGTCAAACATCAAAACAAACGACCGTTACTCCATCCCACGGAGACTATGCGATTCATCAAGTTCTGCGCACGCACACAGCCAACTCAAAGGCCTGTGCGCAATGAATAATGCGGAATAATTAGTCAATTTTTTTAAGGTTTCTCTAAGATTTGAGAAAAAAAAAAGTAAAATATTTTTGAAACGAGAGAATTAGTAGCATTTGATAGGTATTTTTAGTTTTTCCAGAGAACACTTTGGGCCGGAAATAAAAAATATTTTCTAATCTGAATTTACAACCACGGTTTTAATTAATATGTTTTTATCGAATCAACGAGAAAATTCGGGGTTTGGATTTTCAGAACGATCATTCAAAATCCTTTCGATTCATAATTTTTTTTTTAATTTTTGGCTGCTAAAAAATACACATGTAGAAAGATAACTTTAAGTTTGAATGAATGTCCTTCAAAGTACTGCAATGCATTTATACTGACGTTGAATCCTCGACTATAAGAAATTTTGAAAAACTTCTTTAAAAATGGTTTTCTCGGGTCTCAATGGCAAAAATTGTATATGAAAACTTTTACCTCTCAGCACTTTTATTTCCAGTAAGAGTTAAAAGTTGCATGGCGATCAATTTAACGATTAAGGCGAATAAAATTTAGATTCAACAAAAACTCATGAATTGAAAGCGAATTGTGCATCGGAGCATTAGCATGATGCAGGCATGGACTGTACAAAGTTTTTAGCTTTCCATCCAGCTCAAGAGTAGTCAATCGGTTGTTTGTTTACTTTCTACCAAATTCCTTCAAGTTCTTCGTCCTTAACTGCGTCATTTCTAATTTTAAATCGCTCATACTACTTGTAAAAAGTCAATTTTCAATTCATACTTTTGTGCAGGAAAAATAGTATTAAATTAGTATTAAAAGGAAATTCAATTAATAATATCTATGAATAAATTAAATTAACAGGATATAATAAACTCTGTTTCAGTTTCATAGTCACAGTTATCACAAAGTTATATTTTTCATGAGTTTATTATTAAAAAAAGAAAACAAAATACACATAGATTCAATTTTTACAAATTAACTTATTCGATTGAAAAACTCTCCATTTGCAAGTTGATTGACTTATTATAATAATACATATTTTACCGACAAAAGACTAAAATTAACTATAAATATTCTCTTTTATTCTTATTTCAGTATTTTATAATTAATTTCTATAGAAGGCGTAAGTTAATACGTTGCTCCTTAGTCGAGCCGTCCTTGGGTCAATTCACTTTTAACCCACACATTTTCAGATATATTTACTGGTTGCCCCAAAGAAATAGATGGATTATTAATATTTTCATCTACTCCTTTTACTTTATATATTAATTATTCAACTTTTGAACTTATATTAACAAACAAGAACATGAGTTAATAATAACTCAATACTTCAACTCACTATAATAATTATAATAAAAAATATTCTTGAAATTATTTCATGGGAATTTTCCAGTATTATGGAGACTAAACTAAAAGCTATTTTACTACCATTGTAGTTTTTCTATGTAATTTATAATTGTCCTCCTTTTCAGACTGTCGTATGCATGTTTGAAGTCGCCGAAAAGCATTTGCATATTTATATTGTGCTCTTAACTTTTTTCGACCATTTGTTTTATAGTATGTATCACATCTACTGTTGAATTAACTTTTATAAAACCTTTTTGATATTCCACTTTGGTGCCACTACTTTCTTTAGTCTTTCATTTATTAATGTTGTTAGTATTTTGTATACGGTATCAAGCAAACTGATACCTCTATAATTGTTACATATGTTGGGATTTCCTTCATTATTGTTATAATCAATCCAGTAGACCACTCTTTTGGCATTGCTTCTGTTTGGATACTCCTTCTATGATCTATGACCTTGAATATTTTGTACCTGTTATCTCCCCCTATATTTTATTAGTTCATTCACTATTTAGTCTGATCCTTCTGTTTTATTGTGTTTCAGTTTGTTGATTATATCGTTACATTTCACTTACGTCGGATTTTCTTCATTTTGTAGTATTGTACCATTATTATTATTATCTTCTTTGTATTCACTATCTTCTTCCATTAATTATTTTTTGAAATACTGACTCCATTCTTTTTCATTAATATTTGTTGTAGTTTGTTTTCTATTTTGTTTCTTTATATGTTGATATAATTTTAGATTATGTTTATTATCATTTTCCAAATTGCCATACTATCATTTACCCATTTTTATTCTCTTTGTCTTTATTATCTTCGTACTCTCTTATCAGATCGGGCTCCGGATAAATCAACGATGATTTCTTGATCGTCAAATTAAGCGGCAATTATTGATGTGGTCAAATATAATTGCCGTACATAGGGAAACAGTTTTTCAGGGGGTAGCTCGCTAACTTATATGTTAAGATAACGGACCACAGATTTTTTTAAGAAATAACTAACGCCAAATTCTTGAAGTTTCACGGCAAAAAACGGCTAAAAAACGGCAATTATTAAGCTAACCAAAAGTCATTTTTGAAAAAATTGGTTATAGTACGTATTTTCGGGAACTAATTTTATAATTTAATCGACTAATAATTGAATACTGATTTTATATTTGGAAACTAAAATCTGTTTAATATAATCAAGTCGATTTAATATCGATTGTAAGAGAATGACAAACCCTGTAGTTAGAATGAAGTTTATTATATCGTAATAACAAAGACGTTACTTTTGATTGGATCATCATTAGATTCGGTATTTTATTTCAATGCAGGCTTAAAGCTAACGGTAGTACGTCTTCTTGTACGCAAGAAAAATGAAATGTTATAAGGACCGACTCCAGCTATGTTATACGACAGGATTCGGTATTAAATTCTTTTCGTTTATCAACAATTTAGGAAGATTTTGGAAAATAAAGAATATTTTTTTTTCTCTTCGTAGAAATTCAATCTGAGATGTATTCAAACAAATTATCACATTAAAATTTTTTTAATCATAGCGTTCTTTCAATAAATGTTCGAAAATACCGCCGTTGACTTCTTAACATTTTTACTTCGTCTACGAAGAGCATTTGTTGCTCTACCAATTGATTCATTTCTTTCTTCTTTAATATGGGCTGCATTATTCTTAATTCGTCTAATTAGTCATCCCGCCCCATAAACAAAATTCTAGTGGTGTGAGGTCTGGAGATCTTGCAGGCCAATTAATGGGACCTCCACGACCAATCCAACACCCTGGAAAATGTTCGTCCAAATGCTGCTTGACCTGAAGAATGACATGTGCAGGACCTCCATCGTGCTGATAGTACATCTGCATTCTAAAATTTACAGGAAAATCCTCTAGTAGGCCTTGTAATTCATTTTGTGAAAAATTTAAGTAGTTGTCTCCTGTGAGACCATTTTCCAAAATGAAAGGGCCAATTAAATGACTGTCAACCATACCACACCACACGTTTACAGAAAACCGATGTAGAAAATTGCTTTCGACTATTGCGTGGGGATTTTCCCACGCAATTATCCGACCATACATGATAGTTATGAGTATTATTAATGCCATCAGGGGTAAATGTAGCTTCATCCGTAAAGAGTATACTCGATATAACACGATGATTATTATTTATCCACCGACAAAAGTCCATACGGTTAGCGAAATCCTTTGGCTGTAGGTGCTGTACTCTCTGTACGTGATAAGGATATAAGCCTTATTCGTGGAGTGTGTTTATCACCCTTTTTTGTGTAATTCCCAATCGAGTGGCAATTCTGTTAGCACTGGGAAGCTTATCAGTCTCGCACAATTTGTTAAAAACTCTAATAAAAACGTTTTTATCAGGACATCTTTGGTGTGGAAAACGTTGACGATATTCTTCAGCAGCAGCTGTAGCATTTCCATTACAAAACCATAAACAAACACCATATTTGCATATTCTAAATTTGAATAAGTATTTTGCAACATTAACAATCACATAAATTCGAAATTAAACGTTCAGTTACTGTTCACTGTACACTGATCAATATATACTCATCAAAACGTCAGAATTATTAAATGCCTTTGAGCGTCGAACATGATAATGTCAAAATTCAGATATAAGTGGAAAGCTAGATGAACATTTTTAAATAACACCTAAACCTGAAAACAAATGAAAATCGGATAAGAACATATGAGTTTTTTTACATTATTTTCACGTGTATAACAAATTCCTAGAGTTTGCTCCTCCCGACTCACCCATACATATACACTCGTGGCCAAAAATAACGCACCACCCCGATTTCTGAAAATATTTTTTTGTTTGATAAATAATAAGAAATGTGTAGCAAGTTTGAGTGATTTTTAATGAGTAAAAAAATAAAAATGAAAACATTGCAATAAAACCAAATTTTCCTAAAAATAAAACTTGCATTCGAAACAATAATGTTCCTTTTTTTAAAATGCTAGTAGCGTGTATTTCTGCCTCTGGATGTAATTGATGCTAACATTCTCCCGGACGTGCTTTCAATTAGGTGCTGTATCACTTCTTGAGGTACGATGTTCTCCCATTCCTCTAAGGCCGCTTGTTGAAGCTCATTTAAATTTTAAGAAGATGGATTTCGACGACTAATTTGGGATTTTAAAATATCCCAGACATGCTCGATAGTATTGATATCTTGACTTCTTGGTGGCCAGTCCAAGGTATGAATCAGAACATCTGCCGCAACGTGTGGTCTAGCATTATCATGAATTAAACGGAAATCATAACCAAACGGATCGACGTGATTTTCAAGAATGTCAGTTATATATCTTGCTGCGTTAGGGGCGGGTCTAGGAAGAGACACTAATTATGTGCGGGCATCAAAACAAATACCTCCCCAAAACATGATAGACCCTCATTGGAACGGCTCTCTAGCTCTCTCGCCGTCTTCGAATTTGATTACGTCCATTTGGACCTCTTAAACTGATTCTTGTCTCATCAGTAAATGAAATTTGGCACTAATTTTCTTAATTCCAATCTAAATGTTGCCTTGCAAATCTTAGTCTAGCAACATGATGCTGCCTGGCTAGCGAAGGTGCCTGGAGTGCTGTGTAGACCAGCATTCTGAAGGTGTCGTCTTATTGATCTATCAGAGATATTTCCATTTCGGACTTTTCGTAAAAGACTGTTGAGCTCGACACTTGTCATTGACCGATTTCTTAATGAACTTAATTGCAAAAAACGGTCATCTCGAGGAGTTAACACTGAAGGACGTCCTTGTCCAGGTTTCCTAGAATATGCACTGGTCTCTCGAAATCTTTGCATCAATCTGCCAATGGTTGTGTGGTGTACGCCAAACAGATTTACCACTTCACGATAACTTTGTCCCTGTCCAACTAACTCGGCTATTCTGTAAGCTACGCATTCACTTAACAGCCTAACTCTGTTCATTTTTTGTTTAACTAGTTTTGACTTTAACACACCTTGATTGACTTAAATTACTGCTGTCCTCAATTTGGTACAACAATAGAATGAAAGAAACATTAAAATATGCATAAAATTGAAATTTTAAAAAACCACAAAAACAGTTATTTGCTAATAAGAAATTTTGCTACATTTTATCGCTAGCATTTAAAATAACTTTTGTGATAGATAGAAAAAAAGAGACCCAAAATATTAACATTTTAAATTTTGATAGTGGAATAAAGGGTGGTGCGTTATTTATGGCCACGAGTTTATTATTGAATGAGCGTGTAATGATGGCGATGGAGATGATTCATCAGAATGAGTAATACCCATTAGAGAAATAGAATATCTACAACAGCAGTAATATAACTACAGTTATCGGAATAGACTGAGAATTAGACCAAACTTGGGTTCTGCCAGGGCTGCATACCAGCATAACTAGGTGAGCCGGGTTAGTAGTAAGCTGAGCGTTAGTTTTTGAAGACGATACTTGGGCTCTTCACCTATTCATAGCCAAAAATGTAAAAGACGAAAATAGTATGTCGCGGATTAGCTAAAAAGAGGAGATTAATTATTTTTCTTGCACAAACGAGTTCACCTTTAGAGATGGCTGCTCTATTAGATCGTCAGCCGACTTGGGAGAAACTACCTCATTCCAAAAACGGGATGTCACTGCCTCGTGCAAAATAGAGGCATTTTTTTTTGTTTTCTCTTCGCAAGTGAAAGACGAATATCTGCATTAGAGCTTCTAATGATGCGCCAAAACAGAGTCTTTCCACCGAAAAACGCTGTTTTTGGCACTTTTCATTTTCAAGTCGTCTAACTTTGATGATATCGACCTTGAGCGTTTACTAAAGTGATATTTTCTTGGTTAAGGTATTCCTAAGCAATATATCATGGAAATAGTTCTCGAAAAAATCCCTAGAGGGAAACTCCCAATTTCAAAGCTCACATCGTCATAGTAACCCCAAGTTTGGTAGTCAAGAGAAGAGTTTTAATCACTTTTGCACTCCAGTGGTTTTTTTAAAAAGCTGCTTCTGCAAATGCATATAGTCGATATTATCAGAGCTAGACGGCTTGAAAATGAAAAGTGCCAAAAACAGTTTTTTTTGAGAATGAATCGTCCTCTACTGTGCTCTGGTTCATCGACAGAAGCTTCTATGTAGATATTCATCGTCACTTGCCTAGAGAAAACGAAAAAATCTTTTGCATGGGCCTGGGATATCCTGATTGTGATGTAGTAGTTGTACTAATTTATTTGCCCATAGCAGACAACTTTTTGTACGGTGTACTTTTCAGTTTCTTTGATGTCTTTGTTTCGTTATTCAGCTTCTTCACAGGAGTTCCATAGCAGATTTTGGAATCGTAATGCGTTTATCATGGAAAGTTCCTACATTTAGTAGCATGTTCCTGAACATATTAAATGAAACGGATTTTGAAATGTTTTTTGTGAACATTAAAAATTTATTCCAAGGTGGAAAATGGAACTACTTCTGTAAGTGCATAGCTTAGAACCATAATGAAAACTTACCAAGTAAAAATCTATTGAACGACGTTGTCAAGAAACTGGAAATATGAGATCAAAAAAAAAAAGAAATTCTGGTAGACTAAAAACAACAAGGACTATCAATAAAGAAAATATTTTGATCAAAATCCAAGTGTTAGAGTGAGGAATGCGGCAAGACAAACAAATACATCGTTATCATTATAAACAAATCCAAGGGCTCTCTCGCCAGACGATCTACCCACTAGAGTGGATTTTTGGCAAACATTACAAGAAAGGACAGCCCTCAATCCAAATTTTTTGAAATGTATTCTTTTTATCACTTATTCGAGATATTAGGAGATATAACGCAAACGAGTGAAGATCTCAATTTTTTATGCACGATGGAGCTCTTTGATAGACGGTGTCGTAATTGGTTGAGTAACCATTTTCCGAATCGATGGATTAGTAGAGGTGCGGAAGCTCCGATTCATTGACCTCCTCGGTCATACGATTTTAATCCCTTGATCTACACGATTTGGTCGTATCTAAAGGAAAAGTTTATGCTACACCTCAAGAATTGGAAGACAGAATAAATTTAACGTCACCTTAATGATCTCATAGCTGCCTGACCCCAAATATTATTCTGTTTTCTTTCTATCACCTTTTTTTTGAAATACCCTGTGTATCCAGATACTAGCAAGCAAGAAATTTTGTAAGCTTATGATGATATTATACTTTCTATACACCGTGTATTAACTTTTGGATGATCAACAATTTCTGCAATTCTAGAGTGAAAACTTAAATCATGAACTCCGTCGTTTAAGTATATTTTAGTCACAACCATCTAAAATCCTCTGAAGGGTATACTATCACTATGATCATAGTACTATCGATCACAGAATTCTTGGATACTGAGAGCGGAATAAATAATTCATTCGTTTGTTTCTTTGGTTCTCGCTAGTTCGTCTCTGCAGAATAATTTGAACGATTCTTAACTGACGAATGAACAGTTAGAGAAGACGTTGGGTTTTTTTCAAATAATCTCTAATCAGGTGGTTGCCTATCATAATTTACATAACCTGAGAAAGTCCTATCCTCACGAAACATCGTTCACAACAAAGATATTACTGTTGAACTGCAGTATTATTACCGTTGACTGGCAATCATGTTGTTTGGACGATTTTTATATGTAACATTACATAACATATTAGTGCGGCATGAAATTTACTTTACTACAGCCATTTTTATAAAGTTAAATATAATAATTTCATTAGCTGACTTATCTGTATCGGCCAATAAAGTGCAGTTTTAGTTGCAATACTTCATTGAATCGTATAGTTTTCACATATTTGGTTAATGGACTATGTCAAAGTTTGCTGGCCTGCAGAATGATATATACAAGGATGTATTGAAATTTAGTTAGCGTAGATCAGTTCCATGCAAAAACAAAATATTGCGTCACCATAGCAACGAACAATAACTTATTAGAAGTGTTAGTGTAAAGCTGACGTAAAAAAGTAAACCAGAGTTACGCAATAAATTAAAAGAAAAAATATGTCCACCGAAATTGTGGAAATCGAAAAATTGAGCCTTCATAATGTACCTGTATTTAAAAGGATTAAGGGGTAAGCAGATTTACGAAGTTATGCTTAATATCCTTGGTGATCAATGTCCTTCGTATGCAACCGTGAAAATATAGGAGTAATGCAGTAGTAATATGATAATTTCACTCACCAAATGTTCATATTACTACTGATCTACTCTACAACCGTTCAGAGGTAATTATTACTAGAATAAAATTCAATTATTGCGAATATTTACGATTGTATTGAAGTAGCTGAACGATCCTCAGGAATTGATGGTCAATTTACGTTATCCAGGGCGTTTATCCATTTGACTTATTTCTAGTAGAATATATTATTTTCTTTAAATCATCAATTGTAATAACAAATACCCTTAGAAATTTGGCAGAGAAAAATTCAAATTGATTCTCTTGATTCTATTTTCTGTGTTCTTGAGTAAAATATAGCGAAACTACATTATCATGCTTTTCCCTGACAACACAAAATAATGCCCTCTGAACTCAAATATAACAACACTCTGTATATGGTATTGGTCTAATAAATCTGTCAAAGATTTCAATCTTCACCTGGTGTGTGATGTGAACGATAATAGCATGTAGTATTGTCATGATTTTTTATTCTTTCCTGTTTGGACTGCATGGAGTTTTATGGTATGGTTCTAAATCAATCTATTAAGTATTTAGTTGTTTATTAATGCCTTTGGCGGTAGTTTGACGAGAAAGGACTATTATATTGTAGGTGTATGAGTCTGTAATAATGTAGTCGCAAACTCCCTCAGCATCATCAATTTCGCTGATATCAAACGCGTAAAACTTATTTTATCTTGTTTAGATTTGGTGGGAATAAAAATTATGATTCTTGGATATTTATATAATGGGTTTGAAGGATTACATCCTTGAACTTTTGGTGATTTGAAAGTAGTTGAAATATATGAAAAACATTCATCATATACCTTATTAATCAAAGGTATTTATTTAAAACAATTTCTGAATTTTATATCGTCTATAACATTAGTAGGCAAAAAATTTCTTACTGTAACATTTATGTTATTTTAAAATGATTTTTATAAAAAAAGAGACCTAAAATCAAGACAAATTATCACAAAGAATTAAAAATATCTTTTCTTCAATAACGAGCAATAATCTCTATTCTATTCTTTTGCTATTCTATTACTCTTGGTATCAAATATCAATTTTTCTAATACCTTTGTGCAGCCTTCCACTCTTATCGTCGCTGACATCTCCTAAATTCTCAGAAAAAATGATAATAGGGGAATGAAGAGAATGTGTTTTGAATAAAATTCGGCAGCTAAGCGATTTATAGGAATCTAAATGCAAACCATTTGGATCCATAGCCTTGTAATTTCTCTCCACGTCTTTTAGTCCCCGTTTTTCTCTCTAAAGTCTTCTACCACTACTTCTCTCTACCGTTTTTTGGTCTAACTCTTTTCCTATTGCCCTCTATTATCTTCCATGCAACTCGTTTCAAGAGTCTGCTTTTGCCCATTCGTTCTAAGTGACCTAGCCAATGTAACCTTCTTGTTTTTATAAACGCGCTGATTGGTGACTCATTACAAAGTGAGTAAATTTCATGGTTTAATCTTCTTTCCCATACTAACTGTGTCTGCTTTCCTCCAAAAAAACATTCTTCTTAGTATTTTTTTCTTCCAGATTTCCAATTTCTGTTTGGTTCTATTTGCCATTATCCCGGTTTCATAGGCCTATGTCAAAGTGTGTCTCAAAATTGTCTTATAAATTCGAACTTTCCTAGATCTGGATTCCTCTTTTTATGTCAATATTCTTCTAAGGCACAGCTATAACTGTTGGCAATTCTTAGCTCTATTTTCTTTTCTTCTTTGCATTTATTATTTAATGGTACATCCAAATACATGAAATTTTCTGTGTCTCGATTTCTATTAAAATCCCTTCATGTGTATGTACTTTGAAATTGTTTTTTGTCTTGCTCCTACATTTATTCTATATTTCCATAAACTTTGTTTTGTCATTATTGAATTATAGGCCTATCTCTTCTGTTGCTATTATTAGTTTTTTGTGATTTCTTCAAGCTTTCTACTGTTTCTTGCTATCAACGTCACATCATCACCATATGCTAAGCAGTGATGACTTTTGTTAAGTATCAAGCCCTTTCTGTTGATACTGATTCTTCTTAAATAGAACCGTTGATAGGGGGTCGCCATGTCTCAAGGATTGAAAGGTTCACTTTTCTTGTTATTAATTTTCACTGTATTGGTTTTTGTATCGATTAGAAATATGGTGCAGCATATTTCTTATTGAGGCTCAATGAAAATACCCTCATTTAACTTGGTGTAACATAATATAGCTTTCACAACATTTCTGGCCAAATATGCTTGAATTAAAATAATTTTCTGCTTCGTGTAAAGGTTGTAGTTAATTTTGTCTAAAAGGAGGCATATATTTTCGTAGGCTCTATTTTTTAAGATGGGAGCCAAGAAGATCTGACTTTGACAACCTCAAGTCATATGCCAAATCATTCAAGTCTTTCTCAACTTCCCGATCCAAAGGAGCCGTTGAAACTGCTAGGTTTTTTTTGTGACGTAGAGTGCAACTTTGGATATTCGATCTTTTTTATTTTTTGGATTAACCAGTGATTTTATTTACCGGAGAAATTGGCTAAATTTGAAGTAGGAAAATGACTAAGACGGCTGTTCCCTTTTCACAAATCACAAATTTAGAAATAGCATTGAGAAAATCAAATACATGCGCACTGAAGACAAAGACAATAATTATACTGAAAGGAAAATCCACAAAAAAAAATTTAATCCGTCAAAATAGCAGAAGGTGTCTGGAGAAGACGTACAAATAGTTAACACTGATGATAATATACAAATAACACAACTAGCTGGAGAACAAAAATCAAGATGGTTGCCAGAATGACACATTTTAAAATAGTGAGAATAGCGTCAGAGAATGAAGAAGAGGACGTCCAAAAAATAATTACATGAAGTCTATTGGGATATATATGACGTAGATCGGGCGGAGAGAAGTAGCAAACAACCAAAAAAAGTGGAGAAAATATAGTAAAGAAGATTATAGCAAAGGATATAGAAGATCTGTAGGCGCTGTTCTCCTAATTAGCCAATGAAGGGGGCAAATGGTTTTGAAGTATAAGTTCAATACATTGTAATGGAGATTAAAATCATAAATTTGTGACAAATGTCACTCGAATAGTAATAATACATCAATTACATCCAAGAATAGATCACTGAAATAAATTATAATGATATAAAGAACATTTTATTGAAAATTACGTTCTGAATATTTTTGAATTGTGTAAGTAGTTATTAAATTTTTCAAAAGTGAGCTTGTCTTCATACGTACACAAGGAAAACGCCTCCAACGTGAATTATAATGATATACTGTCGTATCATAATTTAATTGTCTTTTTTTATAGGAATGTCTCACTCTAGCTGAGAATATCTGACGGGTGTTGTAGTAGGCACTTTTACAAAAATAAGCACTCTAATAACAGTGTTGTCAAGTTTAACGTTTCTCAACTCAAGTCTATTATTTGTCAAAAAGTCTATTTTTTTATATTATTATATCCTTTCTCAAATTTGTTCTGGTTTGTGATATTTTTAATCGTTAAAGTTGATACAACATTAAGTAGAACGTACTGATCATGATGTACGGAACACAAGATCCGGCAGGGAAGGAAACTCATAAATAGACTACAGAACCTCCTAGGTACTCAGTCTGCGAAACCCTTGTAAAGCTAATGAAAACATTACATCGAAAAAAGCTCAAAATATAGTAAAATCTCAGACCCATACGAGAGTAGAAAACAATAAAATCAGATCTCTCAGAATCGCACCTGGAATGAAATAAGTTTATGGCAGAGAAACTAGACAATACCGTTAGAGAAATGCACACACTGAAGATTAACATCCTGGGTTTAAGCGAACCCCGATGGCCTGAAAGTGGAAAATGTTAAAAGAATAAGATAGAGCCATGTTCATCGAACTAAACAAAAAAAGTATTGATATGAAAAAACTTGAAGACAAAGATATACAGACAAAAGTAAAAGAAGTAATAAATGAAAAATTAGCAACAATAAAGTCAACTACAACACCACATACGAATATAGAATATGTCTGGAATAAAATTAAACATTCGATAGTAAAAGTAGAACAAGAAGAAATAGGATATGCCAGCCCAAAGACCAAGAAAGAATGGATGACAAATAAATAGAGAAATAAAAAAGATAATCCGAATAGCAAAAGAAAAGTGGATGAAAGAAAGGTACGAGGAAATTGAATTACTTCAGAATGAACAGGACAACCACGGAGTAAATAAGAAAATAAAAGAGATAAAATATTTCGACAAAAATCAACCCGTAACAGGTATACGAAACGAAAACAATGAAATGGTAACAGAAGAGCAAAAATTACGCTAGAAATACGCCACGAATATTCTACAGGAATAAGGATTGTGAAGAGGCTTCAAAAATGCTAAAATCAAAGATAATCAAAGCACTCAAATTGCTTAAAAAACAGAAAAGCAGAGGTTCCGGACGTAATCCACATAGAAACGATGAAACACTTTTCAAGTTACTACAGAAAGTTCAAGCAACAGGTAATATTCCAAAAGACTGGCTTACTTCTGTATTTATTCCCCTCCCTAAGAAATCAAAAGAAAAGAAATGAGATGAGTTCAGACTGATAAGCTTGATGAGCCAAGTGCTTAAGATCCTACTTAAAATTATACAAACCAGAATCTACCATAAATGTGAAGGGGATCAAAACGATACTCAATTTAGATTTCGCGAAGGTCTAGGAACAAGGGAAGTACTAACCAGCTTATTAATACTCTTCCAGAATGGTCCAGACATGACGAAAGATGTCTATGCCTGTGACATAGAATAGGAGAAAGCCTTCGGTCGCGTTACTCATACCGTTCTTCTGACATTAATACAGAAAAAAAGATTAGACAAACAAGACATCGAGTTTATTAGAAATCTTTATTGGAACCAAGAAACAACGGTTAGATATGGACAATACTGTTTAATATGTACTCTGAGCACATATTTAATCAAGCAATAGCTGGTGACGAGGATGGAATAAAAATTAACGGAAAGACATTAAATAACATACGGTTATTACGACCTGATCAACAAAGTTGTAGAAGTGGGAGATCAACTATGCATGGAAATTAATGTAACAAAAACAAAACAAGACTTCCAAACCCAGTTAAGAAATTTAAATATCTTGGCAGCTGCAAAACGACAAATGTAGACCCTGACGTCCAAGTAAGATCACGTATAGAACATGCTAGAGCCAAATTCCTAAGGGTGAAAATCTTTTATGCAATGCAATCTTGAACTTAAACTTAAGATACAGAAACATAGACATTAAAAGTAGATACCATGAACAGATTTGAGGCGTTTGAAATGTGGATCTTCCGTAGGCTACTAAAAATATCATGGATTCAACATATACCTAACGATGAAGTGCTTAGACGTATGGAAAAGGAAAGAGAGTTTCTTACAACAATAAAGAGAAGAAACGCCGCTTATCTGGGCCACATATACCAAGACAACAAGTATAATTAATAATAGAAGGAAAAATCGAAGGAAAACGTGGACCTGGTCGCAGACAACATTCATGGTTAAAAAACACACGCGATTGGACGGGTATGAAGACACCATCTTAAATTCGCACTACTCAGGACTGAAATAAGTGTGCCGAAATTGTCGCTAACCTTCATTAAATGGAGATAGCACCTAAAGAAGAAGATTGATACATATATATATATATATATATATATATATATATATATATATATATATATATATATATATATATATATATATATATATATACCCCTAATTCTAATACACCACAATTAAATAAACTTGGCAACATTATATTGCAAAATATAGTAATTAGGTATGCAAATATAGTTGGCAGAACTTCATCCGGTTTGCCATCTTTTAAATATACCAGTTGATAGATTATTGTAATTAAATTAATGCGAATTGTGTGGTATGTTTTACTTTTCCTGTAATAACGTGGGTTTTCGGGAAACATGTGCGCTTTTCTTCCGATGATATCATTGTTATTTAATGAGGAATATTTTCAAATCATACTGATTGAAGTAGGAAGTGCTCAGTGTGAACAATATTAAGATAGTTTATTGAAATATTTCACTATCAATTATAATATTCTTAGTTATTCCATTGGAGTTTCTCTCCTTGAGTAGGTAAACTTTTTATTAGAATCGACATCGATCAATATCAGAAACAGCGAAATATTTTGAAACGAAATGGTTACCGTTTCACTGTGTTTCAGAATACTAATTTAGTTGACCACGTTATCATGTTATCATGAAGAGAGGAAGTGAATGAAAGATGACCAGAAGATGTTTATACGCGAGTAGGCTTCATCTAAATATAAGCCACGACTCCTACTTATCAGATATTTCAATTGTACATAAACAAGTAGTTTAACAAGGATGTGTGATTTTTTTTTGAATCTATGACTCATGGCTTCTACTAGCAGTGAGAAGTGAATGGTCCACTACCCTTGAATTCATTCATAGTTTCTTCTTCTTCTTTTTACTCATTTTTAAGATCTCATGATCTGTTAGTTTTGCAGGTTCCTCTGAATCAGATCCTGGGAGGTGGACTACCAGCTGTCCATCCATCTCTTATGTGGTCGTTCGGGTTCTCTTTTCTTTATTGGTTTCCCTTCAAGTATAATAACAGTATCTTTTTCTTTGTCTCCCCCATCTTACGATGTTTTGCACCCCTTAATTCAAAAATCAGAAATAAATTTTTCTTAAGGAACGGGCTAGAGCGCCATAATCCTTTCAAAAATCTTCAAGTTATTCTGTCTTTTATTTCCAGGAATATTGTATTCCGTTCCAAATCTATAATTATGAAAAGGCTTAAAAAATAAGCACGTAAGCTCTTTGGAAGATTGCGAGGAAAACTCAATTGATGTTTTCTGGGCGAGAAAGGAAAGGTTTAATGTCAAAACGTGGAAATTTTTTTGTGAGAAACTGAAGATATTTTGGAAAGGTAGCCATCGCAGCTCTTCCAACTTCACATCAAAAGACAAGAATGGTTGGACTACGAATTCACAGTTCGAGTATAACTATTTGCCGGAACCTAAAAAGCTCGTTTCAGCTTGTTCCTACTCGGAAATCAGGGACTTTTCTACTCACTAAAAAGTGACACAAAAGTAAAAATAAATTACAGTCCCATTTAAAAGAACCTTTACCAGTATATTTCAATACTCGTTGATTCATGGAAGTGCACGAGGAAATAAGTCAAAATATTCTCATTACTAAACTGTCTTTCATTCCAAAAATGTTCATTGTCTTTAAAATTATCCACGTCCAAAACTAACGTTGATTTCACCATGAGACGTTCCTTTCTGATTCGAAGCGAAAGATTATTCTTGTTTCTGACGAGAAGCAATTTAACAAAGCTTTAGTACGTTGTTAAAGGGGGCCGTGGTGGATGTGAGAGGTCGATAGTAGCACTGAAAATTTAGCTTTAGATCTAGATTCTAGATCGAAAAAACATATTTCTAAAACTATTGTGTGTTGTTTTTTATTGTTTAGCTTTTCTTTCTCATTTACTACTTGGCAGTTGGCAGTTGGAAGATAGTTCATGTCTGATTATCGCATCTTATTTCACGCTGAAAATAGTATAAGAAAAAAAATCTGATTTCTGGAAAATGAAACACGTTTTGAAGTACAAACAACTTGGGGAACATTTCCCGAAAATCGTGAATATAATATTATGAGCCTTATTGACGTAGATCATGAAGCCGGTCCTGTTCTATTATGTTTAAATAAATAAGAAGAAACAGAAAATAATAATTATTCCCCGTAAGATATTGGATTAAGACAAGTTGATATTTGCGCACTTATGTAGTCAATAATCCCCAAAAAAGACACATCAAGAGAATAAATGATGGTGAGGCTAGATAAAAACACAACAAGACATGATATCTGCCATACCTCAGACTCATAAATCTAAATAAATCAATGAAAATTAGATACTGATACCAACAATTTTACTTGTTGTCAATTTCCTTGAAGAAATTAAATTCATGATATTTCTTATTGCAAAACTGATGAGCTTTAGAGAAAATATGTATTTTGCAGTGATAAAGCGAAAGCCAAATCAAAATAAGAGAAGAAGATAGAAATGTCCAACACCTCCTTTGCGATAGTGAGAGTAAATTTTGGTTCCTCAAGTTCTCCTTATGTAATATACATAATGTTATATCAAGCAATCGTCCTCTCATAATTTAATGCAGAAAGAAACTTTGATGATTATTTAATTTGGTGTTCTACTGAAATTAGAGCCGAGAACAAAAAATGGCGATTTCCAATTTTTGTTAACTAGATAGTTAATTATTTTTTGGTAGCGTGGAGATTTGGGTATATTGAGGTCTATATTTGATGATTTTTTTGAAGCAATCGGTTATAATCGAAACAAAAATAGTAAGCACAAGAGAGTTTATTCGGTGTTTTTTAATATGATTTAATATTTCCAAAATTAAGAAGATATATCATTACACACACAATATGTAAAGTGGTATTTCTTGGAATGTTCCAATTTTTTCCACCATTTTCATTTATATTATTGAACATTCTGTTATTCATATCATAACAAATATGCCCTCAAATTACTGCGGAGTGAGTAAAAAGATGATATCAATTTGATTTCAATCGGCAAGTGATTGTGCATTTTTTTGCATTGTAAAATATTAAGCTCTTAACTAATTCTGATTGTGAAGTAGATAGCTAAAGATGGTGCTCTGCGTTCCTAAGTGGATAACCGTGCAACGACCTTTCTGAAATTTGAGAAGCGTGCTTACGAATTAGGCAAACGGATTCAAAGTTGAATAAGTCAGAATTTCAAGTCCTTGCAGTGAGCCCTGCTGTTTAGTCCGAGTAAATAACAAACAGCTCTCTTTTGTAGTTTGAAGATTCGCTCAAATTGAGTCGCACCACATGTATCTTAGAAGAGAAGGGCAGTTCGGAGATGCGACTCAATGAGGGCATAATAAACCATTTCAAGAAATTGTCCACAACAAGCGCTGAGAATTTCACAGATTCAACGACGTCAATAGTGGTGTTATTTAATAAAAAAGATAGCAACGTATTTTTATATGATGAAACTTTAGTTTTAGAGAACGTTGAGACAGAGGAGATTACAATTGTAGCATGATTTAAGGTGTGTGTGAAAGTGAGAAAGCTTTTCCAAACTTAGCGCATTGAAAAACTACTACTGTTATACAAAAGCTGCAATTACACTTTGCAATGTGTGTTTAAATAACCCTAAGTTTTCCTAAGACGATAACCTGGTTATCGAAACGTGCGTCAAACAATGTGATTGTGAGTGGTAACAGTAAACAGTGTTTTTAATATAAATATCACAAATGGTTCCAAAAATTTCAACTTATTCGTAGATTATATAAGAATAAGAGAAAAAATTCTATTGATGTTACTCTGATGTCTACTAATGCTTCCACCGAAACCATTATTAGATTTGAATCGCAAATTGTTTTCTTCTCTTTCTTCTTCTTCCATGTATTAGGTGTAGTCACCTGTTTTATCTTCGACATCCTTGCCTTCTATCCTGCTTCAAGGTTGTCGCTCCACCTTTTTCTGGGTACTCTAGGTACTCCTTCGGCCCAATGGGGATTTATCGCTTGACCAGTCTGTTGTTATCCATACGTGTGCTCATTCCATTCTTTCTTTCTTAATAGAACCCACTCGTTGACGTCATCTATTTTGCACAATCTTCTGATGTTCTCACTTCTTTCCCTGTCCTAGCTGAGAAAGGCATGTTACCGGTCCCAAGAAGGAAAAGAAGGAGGGTTCTTGGGTTAGTTGGTTAGCTGCCTGCCTAAGGTAAAAAATAGACATTGCTCAAAGAACCGATACTTTGCCTCGGAACAAATTGTTTTCGTTAGTATTTATTCTTAACTATGAGTTTTTAACAAACTTTAAGATTGTTAGGGAAGTGATATCAGTATCGAAAAATTCACACCAAACAACAATTATGAATGGAAAATTATATTGAATATTATTAGCATAGTTACAGAAAAATTTTTATACATACTTAATATGATAGTGATTTTCAAAATAATTTTTAGAAGCACTTGGGTGTTATTGAGTAAGTAGTGCAAAAAGAGATATTTTCAAAAATTGTCAGTATTCTGAAATTAGAAAATGTGCAACATTTTACTTAATAAATTATTTTGGAAAGGTCCATGTAACCAGTATATGTTGAATTAGTTCGTTCGCTAACATCTGATGAAAAAATAATTATAATCCAAACCCTTTTTGCATTTTAAATGACCATTTCGGTTTTTTGGTATCTTATTTTGACTGTTTTATAACGAAAACTTCACCTATAGTTTGTTGTTGACTGGTAAATTGTAAAAAATAACAATACAACAATATTTTCCCCGTAGGCTCGTGATTTTTTCATTCTAAATCCAATTAATGTAAACAACGTGCTATGTACTATTATGGCGCTGCTTTAATTAAAACTTGCCATTTAGGGAAATGTTAATTTCATTAACATTTGCCCTACAGATAATTTTGTATCGTCGATTTATTAGACTACGAATAATCGTATAAAGATATTAGACAATTACTAGAAATGTAAATTTCATTTTTGTTATTGAAAGCATTGTCATGAAATAAGAGAAACTATTCATTACAGAAAGTGTATAATATATAGAGTGAGCTATATGAAACACCGATATTAAAGTTAGAAGAATACTGAAGCACATCGATTGCGTTTTACGGGGAATATATTTACGAGCGTCGTTTTTATTTCACCCTCCGATCGCTCCGTGCAGACGCTACGCGGGCATGCAATCTCGCACTACACACTCCATTGTTGACATTCAGGCGTCAGTCGGCGTTGTGCTACAGACACGTAAATATGTCCGCCATAGTGCTGCAGAAACCTTTCGGAGAATGAGTCATGTGTATGGAGAAAACTTCATGAGTGATGCTGTTGTGCGTGATTGGTGTCGAAAGTTTAAAGATGGTCGTAATGATGTGCATGATGAAGGGGGCCAAGGACGCAAATCTGTCGTTTCAGATGACCTGGTTCAAAGAGTTGGCAGAATGATTGAAGAAAACCGCAGATTCGCCATTACTGCTTTGTCTATTGTTACTGAACGGTTAGGCGACATTGGCGGCAACTTTCTTTGAAGAGGGTATTGAAAAGCTTGTCCACAGATATGACAAATGTCTCAATCTCTTCGGTGATTATGTCGAAAAGTAACCGTAAGTGTACCAATCTTTTGGTAATAAAATTATTGTTCTATATGGACTTGTCTTTTAATTTATAGCCTATCGGAGGTTGAAAAAAAACGGCCCTTGTATATGATACAATAATCATTTGTCCACCTTCTCTCTTCCACTTATGGCACATCATTAGAAAGGTATTCAAGTGAAGTAAGTATAGGTGAAGAGAATCAATGAATAGCTTCGATATTTTGAAAAAATTAATTAAGGAAGGATATCGTGAAAAATAGTAGTTTGATAACAGGATTGTTTGTTCAATATTATTGTTCCAAAATTATAGATTATATTACTATCCATGTTTTCTTAGATGTAGGTATAAGAACAATGAATTTATTCAATCATCTTCTTGAAGACAAGCAAGTCAAACAAGTACACAAAAAATTGACCGAAAAATGTGGTTTTTCGCGCAATGCAGCTCCTATGTTTTTGGAATATCATAAATTTCATCTTTAGATACATAAAGTATAGGAAATGAGAGAAAATAACCCCGAAAGACAGCTACATGTTTTTTGTGCCAATTTATTAATTTCGCGGGTCGTAAAACTTTCCAAGGCCCTCATGCAGCAGTCTGGCCATCCCTGCTTTATACAATATAAAATATCAATCATCCCTTCTAACCCTTTTAAATATAGACAATGTTTCAGAAAACCCGACAATATATCTATTCAAGACTGCTACAGTATATATAGTTTTTAGATATAACAAATAATATACAATATTTTTTGTCTAGCACGTAATAGGTTTATTTAATCACCGCATTCTTTATCGACTCTTATATTTATTACAGACAGACAACTGGAAGTTTCAGTTATAAATCTCGTCACTTTTCATCTCATTAAGATCTTGCTAGCTATCTGTCTCAATATATGTACCATTGACAACTATCTGTGTAAACTTTCTGCTCTCTATCATTTTTCTATGAGTAAAATAATCAAACTTTATATGGCTTGAAGCGAAACACCAAGATATACATATAAAATGTATCTATACAATTTCGAAAATAATAATGATAATGATAATAACAAGAAAAAGAACCACCACCACCTGAAGTCATTCAATATTAGAACAACATTACCACAAAAAGAGGGTGGAAGATGCTTCATCGACCTAGTTAACTTACACTCTCAGCAGGTAATGAAACTACGTGAACTTTTTCATAGGAAATCAGAAACCTCTCCTACATCGGATTATATCTAACGATAAGGATTACTCACCCCTCAATCTCGCATCGCGAGAATCTGACTTGAAAATTGTATTAGACACTCAGAAGCTGGAACAATTATTACGAAAGTCACTACACGGTACACATCATCACGACCTCAAACAGCTGCATGTTCACAAAGAAGCTTCAAACAGATTGCTCATTATCGGAAATGTATTTTCAGAGACCGAAGTCTTCATCCAGAATCAAGTTATTAACACTAATAAGTACAACAAAATATTATTTGGGATCCGAATACTCAATCCGAGAAATGCAGAAAATGTCAATAAGTAGCAGAGACCATTCACCAGAAACTGGCCAACAAGTTTCTTCTCAATTCTTATACACTGTACTACAACTACCAGCAGCCGAAGGTGCTAGAAAATGACAATTTCTCATCGATAAACCCATACTCAACACTCATAACGTTTTCATCAAACACCAGAAGAAGCAGGCCAAATACGCGGATCTCGCAATTGAGATTAAACAGATTTGGCACAGCAAAAATGTTGAAATAGTTAGCATCACCAAACTGGGACTACCAAAAAATATCTCCGCCGATATCCAGAATGCTGGAATATTGAATACTTACCACACAGTGCTCTAAGTTGAATAGTGCAAAAGTTTTATAATTATGAAGACAATCATGGGTCGAAAAGAGAGATTGGGCGAGGTATTAAGATATACATATGAATTTGTAACTGGTAGATTGATCTATTACATAATATAGGTTCAAAAAACACAAGAGAAACTTCCTTCATTTAGAATTGTTTATAAAAAAATTAATAATCCACTTTCAGATCCTTCGGGATTGTTAGCATAAGTCTACGATTAGATGATGATGATTTTATTACTGTGACCGAAAAAAAACTTTTTAACAATATAGTAAATGATCTGTCATGTACGTAATATTATCTAATAGAAGATGTCGACCGCCAATGCATTTCAGCTAAAAGATATACAAACTAGAAGATTATTTATCGTCTCAGATTAAGTTCAAAAAATAAATAAAAAATTAAGCAGGGAATGCTGGGAAACTTATCAATTCCTTTGATCTTTAATACGGCCCTGGGGGATCTTGTTAGCACCATGTTAAACGTTAAAACATTCGTTTGGTGTTGACTGTTAAGTCAACTGGAAAATTTTTAAATAAAATGCTTCTTTCAAGGTCCACGTCGTGTCTTTACATCTACTATATAGGTATTATCCACCTTCTTTATCTTAGGTCGTTATATTGTGAAAATAATGCGCCTGTGATTTCGATTTGGCCTTCGATATGTATTTTAGAAATTTACGACCCGAGTTCGCAGTTAAAACCAATACAACGAAGCGATTTGCGCAATACGAGAATTTCAAAACAATATGATTCATAGTCGCCGGATATACTAGACACTTTAAAATTTTTCAAAATTGATTCTTATATAGTAAATAATATTTCAGTTGCTATTGAGTTTAAAAAACAAAAAAGCTCATTCAAAGTTTTTTCCAGTAATTCAGTCTATGTGCATAAGATCACACCGTTACTACTTAACAAATACGAGGTACATCCATAATGTTAGTGCCGTTTCTATTTCCATCAGTAGCAATTTCCGAGCATGCGCTACAGTTAGTCCGACTCGAGCAGAACAAATATATACCATTTTAAGATCGCTACTGCCGATGTGTTCTTTGTAGTGCTTTGTAGTAAATCGAAAGAAAGTTGAACCAAGGACGTTCAGTTTCTAGGTCCAGTATCTTTTAGATCTACCTTATATCTTTTAAAAATTTTTTTTTATTATTAACATAACCATTACCTTTTTGTCAGACTTAATTGAAAACCACACAGCCCTGTTGAAATTAATGATTCGTTTTCTAAATCTAAAGAAAGTTGAACCATGTGAAATTTATCGACAAATCTGCGAGGTTTATGGACGGAAATGCTATGAGTCATGATTAGAAGATGGATCAGACACTTCATTGAAGGACGTTCAGTTTCTATGTCCAGTATCTTCTAGATCTACCCTCTATCTTTTCGAAATTGTTTTTATTATTAACATAACCATTATCTTTTTGTCAGACTTAATTGAAAAACACACAGCTCTGGTTGAAATTAATGATTCGTTTTCTAAATCTAAAGAAAGTTGAACCATGTGAAATTTATCGACAAATCTGCGAGGTTTATGGATGGAAATGTTATGAGTCATGATTAGAAGATGGATCAGACACTTCATTGAAGGACGTCCAGTTTCTAGGTCCAGTATCTTCTAGATCTACCCTCTATCTTTTCGAAATTGTTTGTATTATTAACATAACCATTATCCTTTTGTCAGACTTAATTGAAAACCACACAGCCCTGTTGAAATTAATGATTCGTTTTCTAAATCTAAAGAAAGTTGAACCATGTGAAATTTATCGACAAATCTGCGAGGTTTATGGACGGAAATGCTATGAGTCATGATTAGAAGATGGATCAGACACTTCATTGAAGGACGTCCAGTTTCTATGTCCAGTATCTTTTAGATCTACCTTATATCTTTTAAAATTTTTTTTTTATTATTAACATAACCATTACCTTTTTGTCAGACTTAATTGAAAAACACACAGCTCTGGTTGAAATTAATGATTCGTTTTCTAAATCTAAAGAAAGTTGAACCATGTGAAATTTATCGACAAATCTGCGAGGTTTGTGGACGGAAATGCTATGAGTCATGATTAGAAGATGGATCAGACACTTCATTGAAGGACGTTCAGTTTCTATGTCCAGTATCTTCTAGATCTACCCTCTATCTTTTCGAAATTGTTTTTATTATTAACATAACCATTATCTTTTTGTCAGACTTAATTGAAAAACACACAGCTCTGGTTGAAATTAATGATTCGTTTTCTAAATCTAAAGAAAGTTGAACCATGTGAAATTTATCGACAAATCTGCGAGGTTTGTGGACGGAAATGCTATGAGTCATGATTAGAAGATGGATCAGACACTTCATTGAAGGACGTTCAGTTTCTAGGTCCAGTATCTTCTAGATCTACCCTCTATCTTTTCTTAATTGTTTTTATTATTAACATAACCATTATCTTTTTGTCAGACTTAATTGAAAAACACACAGCTCTGGTTGAAATTAATGATTCGTTTTCTAAATCTAAAGAAAGTTGAACCATGTGAAATTTATCGACAAATCTGCGAGGTTTATGGACGGAAATGCTATGAGTCATGATTAGAAGATGGATCAGACACTTCATTGAAGGACGTTCAGTTTCTAGGTCCAGTATCTTCTAGATCTACCCTCTATCTTTTCTTAATTGTTTTTATTATTAACATAACCATTATCTTTTTGTCAGACTTAATTGAAAAACACACAGCTCTGGTTGAAATTAATGATTCGTTTTCTAAATCTAAAGAAAGTTGAACCATGTGAAATTTATCGACAAATCTGCGAGGTTTATGGACGGAAATGCTATGAGTCATGATTAGAAGATGGATCAGACACTTCATTGAAGGACGTCCAGTTTCTATGTCCAGTATCTTCTAGATCTACCCTCTATCTTTTCGAAATTGTTTTTATTATTAACATAACCATTATCTTTTTGTCAGACTTAATTGAAAAACACACAGCTCTGGTTGAAATTAATGATTCGTTTTCTAAATCTAAAGAAAGTTGAACAATGTGAAATTTATCGACAAATCTGCGAGGTTTATGGACGGAAATGCTATGAGTCATGATTAGAAGATGGATCAGACACTTCATTGAAGGACGTCCAGTTTCTATGTCCAGTATCTTCTAGATCTACCCTCTATCTTTTCGAAATTGTTTTTATTATTAACATAACCATTATCCTTTTGTCAGACTTAATTGAAAACCACACAGCCCTGGTTGAAATTAATGATTCGTTTTCTAAATCTAAAGAAAGTTGAACCATGTGAAATTTATCGACAAATCTGCGAGGTTTATGGACGGAAATGCTATGAGTCATGATTAGAAGATGGATCAGACACTTCATTGAAGGACGTTCAGTTTCTATGTCCAGTATCTTCTAGATCTACCCTCTATCTTTTCGAAATTGTTTTTATTATTAACATAACCATTATCTTTTTGTCAGACTTAATTGAAAAACACACAGCCCTGGTTGAAATTAATGATTCGTTTTCTAAATCTAAAGAAAGTTGAACCATGTGAAATTTATCGACAAATCTGCGAGGTTTATGGACGGAAATGCTATGAGTCATGATTATAAGATAGATCAGACAGTTCATTGAAGGACGTCCAGTTTCTAGGTCCAGTATCTTCTAGATCTACCCTCTATCTTTTCGAAATTTTTTTTATTATCAACATAACCATTATCGTTTCATATTAATTTCAAGTATCATTCCAAATTTCTTGATTTTTTATTACTTTCATCATATTTTTCTTCTTATCTCATTACTTTCTTTGACCCATATTTTTGTTTCCATTATGATTATTTTCTTTTGTTTTATTCCTGATAGACAAGACATTATAAAAGTTGAAGTAGATTTGTGAATGTACACTAAAAACAAGAAGGCAAAGAGAGGAAAAGCTATAAAACATCAAAGAGACTTATATCCATGGTGAGAAGTCGAGTCAGAATAAAAAGACCAAGGCTCTCATAAAATTATCCAAACTTCGTGTCTTGCTGCTAGTGTCCTTCTGGTTCCATTACTTCATTGGTACAATATTTAAAAGCCGAATAAAATGATGAGAAATCAGTTAAATACCACATTGTATTAGGTCAAGATGAAATGTGTTAAGACGCTGTTGCATATTCATACCAAATAATCCTGATGAATATGTTGACAAATACATGTTATTAAGTCAATAAATTTTAGATTTTAGAAAATTCTTTATTCGGCATGATGTATATCAAGTTCGTAGTATCTCCTCTTCATCATGAAGTTTGTAAGTCTCATTGCTAAATACAATATTTTCAAATACTATCTACGAATTATTCGAAAATTATTGTCACTTTTTGGTATATTTAAATTTGAATTTCAGTATTTAAATACAAAAATGATTATTAAATACAGATTTATACAAGGTGTTCTGGGAATGGATGCAAAAAATTCGAAAATGAGTAGATATAAAATAATGCTATGACATGGAAAAATTTCTCTCATGCGACCCCCCGAGTTATAGGCCTTTTGAGTTGAAAAATCAGAAGTTATACTTAAATATATTCTCTAAATTATATATTAGAACATTATGAATTTTTAATAAATGTTTACGTATGCTCATGTAGTGTGTTTGGTTGATTAAATAATTCTACACTACTATCTGAAGGCCAGGGGCGGTTCATGTCTAATGGTTAACAATCCGTAAGTTTTACAGGGACAACCTGTACAATCTAAAGATACCAAAATGAATTTTTCAATAGATTTTTTAACATAAAGGTACTCCTTGGTTAACTTGATGAAATTTATTGTTTAGAAGATATGTTGATTTTTAGATACCAAGGAAACGGTTTACCATAAAGAGATTTGAACAAAAATTTGAATTGAACATCATTCTGTCGAACATTGTGTTATTAAATAAGGAATAAATTGAAATGTTTGTTAGACTACAACTTATCAAATGAAAGCAAGAAAAAACAATAATAAATGTTCGAAGATGGTACCTTGCACTTCTACACACTTTCGGATTCTACGGAGGATTTCATTGAACTTGAAACAGCATTCCAATATTCTATCTTATATTCAGGAGCATTGAGGGGAACGTGGTGTCCATGCAAATGGACCTCTCCGACCAATCCATCTATTAGGAAAATATTATTTTTTACATTTTAATTATTAATTTCTTTCAAGCTTTATTCCTATGCCAGTAATATGATCTTCAATAGTATATAGTATAAATGTTTATTTCTTTATTCATTAGTTCTCCAAGAAATATTTGATTGTGTTTTAATATATCCTGTAAGTATTTTCAATGAATAATTACAATTTATGATAATTTTGTTCGGAATGTTTCTTTATGACAAACGGTTTCCTTGATATTTACGATATAAAAATCTACATATCTCCTAAACCATAAAATTTGGCAGAACTGGAATAGTAGTCTACGGACCCAGAGCCAAACACTTTGAAAGCCTGGGCAACCCACTAAGCATTTTTCAAGCAAAAATCTACGCAACTGAAAAATGTGTTCTGTTCAATCTAGAGAAAAACTATCGCAAAGAGGACATTATTATTTTGTCCGATAGTCAAGCAGCAATTAGAGCTCTAGGCTCCAATGTCATAAAATCCAAACGAGTTTGGGATTGCTTGGGAAAATTAAACGAGCCAGGCAAGAAAAATAAAATCGCTCTACAATGGATTGAATGAAATAGCTGATAAGCTCGCTAAAGCGGGGGCAGACAAGGCCTTCATGGGACCCGAACCCTTTTGTGGTATCAGCTAGAGAACAATGGAAAAAGCACTGGATAAGAGCAAAACCAATTATTGGGACAACCTACCGGAGCTGAGACATACAAAGACTCTTCTGGGAAACTATAACCAGAATAGATCTGCTGAATGTTTCAAGGAGTTCTATCGGGGCACTCTCTCACATTCTAGACTTTTTAATAGGAGTGGGATTGATGGATCAGCTGTAAATACTGGGTTCTCCAGTATCGCAGCAAGGAAGGGGGAGACAATAGATCCTTTCGGTCGCAGAGCATACGAGATCCCAAATCCTTACATACATACAAGTCGTATGAGAAATTTTTTTATGTCATTATTTTCAGGTCATTTATTCACTCACGAATTTTTTGCATCAAATCCTGGAAGTGCACATAAATAAAATAAAATTCAAAGACCACACACTAGAATGGGTAACATCGTATAGATATTAGAGAACTATATTGACAAAGAATGGAAAGATAGAGACAAAAATAGCAAATATGGGGAATACTACACAGTAAATTAAATCATACTGGAATATAGAGATATTGATATGGAAGTCAAAATGGAGTTCCAAAATATGATGTACGTTTAGAGAAAAGGATAAATCCAGGATGAAAACAATTGACATGAAACACCAAGAACCTGAAATAATAATTAGAAAAATAAAGAGAAAATATTTGAATTGGAACGGACTAAATGATGTATGTAGGAAGTGGTAGACCTAGAATAAAAAAGTGGTTAGGTTAAATAAAGGAGATGTGAGATGGGAAAATAAAAACAATGATTGAAGTGAAAAAAATAGCACAAGACGCGAAGGAATGAAAACATGGAGAACCGGAATCCTCCACTGACACCTCATAAGGTAGAAGGAGAAAAGAAAAAGAAGAAGAAGTTAGCACAGATATGGGGAGTTTTAAACACAAACTATTAGAATGCAGCAGCATTAGAAGTGACATAAGAAATAGATTTTATTTTAGTATGCTTTATTGCTTGCTTAGTGGCAGCTCTGTTTTAAGCTTGGAATGCTTATTAATCCAACTGCTAAAAGTGCTTCGCTAGTATTTGCTTTTTAAAATAAAAAAAGCTGTAAAATTTAATAATTTCAGATGGCTGGAAGAAGTTAACTCTGGACAGTTAGCCCGGGTAGATAATCTAAGTTTTGAGTCCATCACCACAAAGAAGAAGAAGAAAAACATTAAAAAAATTTTGGAAAAGAACCGAACGTATAAAAATGTCAAAAACTTTCGAAATATATTCGATGTATATAATATCTAGTAGAAATGCTAATCCAACTCTGTATTTGAATCGACAAAATCTCAGCAATCAGAAGCGAAATAAAATAATTCCTGCCCGAGGTGTACTCGTTCAACCAGTGCGTAACTGCAGTAGCGTTTTAAAACGAACGTCAATTTAGATGCATTGACAATACTTACTGTGGTTAAAAAGAGACAAAAAGTACGAGCGAATGTGAATAAAAGAGAGAAAAAACTTATATGCCAACAATTTTAACTATTATAATGCCTTTTACGGCCTTAATGTTAACATTATAGAGGCTGTTTGATTACAGAATGTTATGAAATTATGCGCCGTGGACATCATTGGCGCTACTAAACTATACAGTGATTCACTTAAGTCAAATTAATAGAAATTTTAAATAGAATTATTTTAAAGAAATAATATTGGCTTTTCCTTCTTTCATATCGATCTTTCTTTAACTGCCTTTGATGTCACAAGGAGAGTTTTAGGTACAAATTACTTCATCTAGCGAAAACAGTGTTGTCATATCTGAATCTTATTTTATCAGATTCCTACACAATCACAATATGATTATTAAGTAAAGTCTTTATTGAGGATGTAGCTGTACTCAACGATTATTAGAAAATAATTGTAGATAGATTAATTAACCGTCATAGGTATAAGAAATCTCTCTTTGAATCCACCTTTCTCTAAAATCAAAATGCAAAATAAGCAAAATTTGCTCTGGTACCTATCAATCCTGTTTATACAAAGGGATGGGAAGAAATATTTAACGAAGTGGGATTTATATTGATTTATAAATCTAACAATAAATTAAAACAATTTTTGGGTAATCCAAGGATAAAATACCAAAGCTGGTATATTGGGAAGACTAAGTGAACCGTTGACGTCCGGTTTAAGAAGCACATAGCTAATTTAAATTTTAATAATGTAGAATTGTTAAAAAATGTATCCAATAATAAACTATTGGATTCAATTGAAAGTCAGCCAGGCTTGGCAGAATTCTGAGTAACTATATAAAGTTTGATGCTAATATCTTATGCATAATAGATATCTTAACATTAAAAATAATAATTTTTTATGCATAACAGGCAATAAAAAATAGAATAATAAAGAATAGTATCATTTCTTTATATGTTCAATTATTTAACTAATATTTTTATGTACATTAAAAAGTAGAGTGAATGAATAGAAATTTGTCATAAAACTATAATTTTATTAACAATATATATAAAATCTATTTTCACAATCAACCAGCCTGGCTCACGGCTGCAGACCAGTCTTGGGTTTATCTAGACAACCAGGCCTGGTCCACGCTTGCACATCAAGCGAGGGAAATGGTTATCAACCCAGAGTCCCACCAAGTCTGGGCTAATAACGGCTTCCAAGCTATGGCCAGAGTTGTACATACTTGGTCCAAGTCTGGGCCTATACTGGGCCCATAGTAAAGTCCTATATGGGAGAGAATCTCCAACGATTTGAAGCAACTTTAGGCAGTCGTTTTTTAACTATAGTATCCGACAAACTGGTTCGTTTAGTTGACGTACTAAAAAATGCTACAAGTCCATTTGTCTAGATAAAAAAATTACATTGTTTGATATATGAGACCGACTGAGACAACACCAAATTCATTCTTGAACTTAAGCCTGTACTCCGTTAAGACGCCTATCATACGTTTGCGCAATCAGTTTTTCTAAACAGCCGACTTCTTCTAGAATATCCACTGATAATTTCATGTTATTATTATCTCTTTTGCTGATTGCCTCCGACCAAGATTTCCCTTCCAGTTTTACAATATGTAGTTCAATTTTTCGCCACAATTTTTGCACTTTTGATTTAGTTTTGGTTTTATATCGTTGTACACTACCATCTGCACTCCATTCGCGGTTTCACTAATTATTAATCGTGGTGCGTTTTGGTTTTAAATATTTAAATATTTCAGAAAAATGTATAAAATGTAAAGCAAAATCATTCGTCTGGTTTCATAGATTCATTTTTTTGTTATTTTGTATATGAGAAGACTGCCAAAAACCAAAATTCAATTCAATATATTCAATTAATACACTAACTTGCTATGTAATTATATTTTAAAAAATTTCAATGAATTGGATATAAAAAATATGAAAACCTGACCCCTTAAATTGAAAAACCAATGAAGAATTTCGTATGAATTTCTAACGTAATCTAAAAGAAAAAGTTTTCACTGCCATAAATCATGATGGCCTTGTCATTGACCAAAACGAAATTAACAATACAATGTTATCCGCAGTTCTTTCTTGTTCCTACTAATAGACTTTTATTCATATATGCAGTTTGTTTTAGCCAGAGGTCAACAATTAGGAATTTAGAACATTAGTCTATAATTGAGATGGCTTAACATTACTTGATTGTTTCCTGCACGACCGACTGGTAATATATTGAACAATTTCCTGTAATTGCTGACACTCTTATTCACAATTATGAAGTAATTGGGTTAAGGTATTGTCTAATTAAAACGATCGAGCATAGATAACCTCGGTACGGGATTTTGAAAATATTTCGGTACCATATAAATATTATCACTACGAATTACATTTGAATAATTCAAAGTAATCGTCGATATTATTGATAAATATATACAAAGAATATCAATGGAATATCCGAAAGACATGGAGAAATACTGGAAACTGTTTCTTATCTCAAGACTCAATGTAGACGATTGAAAAGACGAAAGCTGAGCTTGATGGTTACTTTTATAATGTACTAGCGTTTACAATGACGGCTTCCTTCGCGATATTTATGGTAAAAATGCGTTTGAATTTATAATATGTCAATCAGCAATCCGAATCTCACATGTATGCAATCCAATTGAACCGGCCATTCTGTAGAGGACTATAAAGGTTACAAACATTCATTTTAAAATTTCTTTAATTTCTTATTTCTTAGACCTTTTGATATGTTTATGTTTCTGAGTCTTTTTGATTTTAAATCTCGTCTTTTTCAAAATTAGTTTTTCAATAAACACTTAAAGAAAATTTGAAACGTCAATTTTATCTATCTTTCTAAAAAAATATTTGAAGAAACTAATTTTGAAACAGAATAGACTTAAAATCAAGAAGATTTAGAAACATAAATATTCATTTTTATATATATTCTACTTCACAGATGTATTAGAATACAACTTTGATGAAAAATGTGCCATAGTGCTAATTGAACATTCACATTTCTCTTGCCTGTTTTCCAGTTTACTGTTGATTCTTTGTGTAAAATCTAACGATTGCAAAAGTGTAGTGATTTAACAGGCCCATAAAGCTTTTAGATCCTATTGTTGTGGCCAAGAATTGTTGCGCTGTTACAAGATGGTCAGGGTCAACGTGAAACTGCAAGAATTGTTGGTACCAGTCTTTGTGATGTGCAAAGGGTGTACCAGCACTTTCTAGAGACTGGCCTGATCACTACAAGACCAGGGTTTGGACGAAAAAGAGTTACTACTCATCGAGATGACCGTTTTTTGGTGTCCACAAGTTTACGGAATAGGATAGCTACTGCGGTTTCACTGAGATATCAGTTGAAAGAAGTGAGAAATGTCAACGTTAGTGAATGGACCGTTAGAAGAAGACTTCACGTTGCTGGACTGTCATGCATGTCATGGTTCAATAAAAGATTTAGAGAAATTGATTTATTAGTAGAGGAACGTACCCTAAACCGGACCCCTTCCCCTAAAGTGGACCCCTGGTCTTCTGATACTGCATTCTCCTGAACTTTGTACTATTCAACTGTAAAAAGTATTTTAGGCATCTACCACTATGGAGCGCAGACATAGCCCACTTCACAAATGTTCACCATCAGTTCACCATTACATGTTTTGATAGTGAAAAAAGTTTTTGAGCAGTGCTACAATTTTCGTTATTTTTCTCAAATATTTTCAGGTAAGCCTTTATATCTATATATATATTCTTAAATGGCAAGTTTCAAGTTTATTGTTTATCATCAAAAGGTTTCTTTTATATATTTGGTTCAAAATTAATCGGGTTAACAAACTGATAGCTTTAGTCACTTAAGCCTGACCCCCAACGAATTAAATTATGTTTCTGTTTAATATACATTCTGTAAATTCTCTGAGATTGAAATCTTCATCTTATTGTATTATATTGTATTGTAATTGTTAAATTATAATTATACTTGAAACTAGAATGAGTATTTTTTGATTTGATACGATTTTTTTGTTATTTTGACAAGGGGTCCGGTTTCGGCAATCATGTCACAAATTAAGGTTTAATAAAATAATTTTATTTTCTACTAATTTTGAATTAGATTTTTTGTAAGTAAAAGTTAAATGATGCTTACAAAGTAAATATTAGATGATTTTAAAACATAATTTGTTACTATTTTCTAATTTTTTTAATTCAAAAACAAAACAGGGGTCCGGTTTTGGGCACTCTCCTTTAAATTCATCGTAATATTACAAGATTGTGAACACACTTTTCTATTTTAAAAGAATATAACAAAAGCTCTAAAGATTGCCGCAAGTTCACTATCTGGGTATTCAACAGTTTTTTCACGTCGAATGAAAAGTTTTTCGTGAATAACTCGATCGAAAATACCGAAAAAACATATTGTTTAATAAACGATAAAAGTTATTGTTCATCGAAAATTATCTCAGTACGATTTTTAAAATTTTTTGTGTACAAGGGTCTTGTGATACGGCCGGTGTTATAGTGGATCACCTTGTATATTTTTCATCTAATGTTTCCTATACCTAAATGCTATAATTTCGGAGTTTAGGTGGTTATGACTACTACAATAACAAATTTGACGTTTCAATAAATTATTTTTGTTGAAGTTTATTGAAAGTCACAATGGATCGTTTATCTGAAAAAGAACGAATTGATATTTTAATGATATTAGTAGGATATGGTGATAGGCGTAGAAGTCAACAAGAAACTTTTAATATCTTTAATAATTTATATCCTAACCGAAATGGCATAACAAGATTTACTGTCAGTAAATTAGTAAAAAAGTTTAACGAAAATGGTTCGGTAAAAGATTTTTTCTACGACCGTGCGTTTTAACCCACTTTCCCGCACGCATTTTAGTTTTGAAAGTGTCACTTTCCCGCACTAGTGCGGGAAAGTAAAATTATACAAATTTTGACCTTATTAGATAGTTTTTTACTTCTGAGATTATAACTATTGTTACTACAGGTAAATAAATATTTACGAAATAGTCCATCAAATAAAATTTAAACTTTTTCTAGCTTTTTGTAGCATTTTTAATTTTTTGAAAATATGAAATAATACAGATATTTTTTATATAACCTTGTAATTGTTACTAAAACGTCAAAGTTGTTCAAAACGTATTTGAAGTGACCGAATAAGAACAATCTCCTAAATTAAACCACATTAAACCGAATCCGATACAATAATATTAATGGATTCATCCGACGAAGAACTTCCCGAAGCCATTCTGAAGGCTGCAAATGAAACTAATTCCGAGCTGTTACCTGCCAAATGACTTAAAACCGTTGCCGTCATCGTCATCTTTATGCGACCTGCAACCGATGCGATCCTCATCGTCGTCATCTACCTTCCAGTTGAAACCAAATAACTCCACTGGACCGGCAATTCTTACTAGTCTACAGAATTCAAAAAATTGTGTTTTCAATATTAATATTTATAATAATTAGTAGTTTTTAGTTAAAGTTTTGTATATTATTATGTTTGTTGGAATAAAATAATTTTTGAAAAATGGATTGGTATACTTTTTTGTATATACGGTCGTAGAAAAAATAATGTTCCTAACTCATGCGTAAAGTGTCTTTCCCGCACTTGGCCGCTTGCCAGAACTCCGCTCCGCGTCGTTCGGGACAACTGCAGTCGCGTGCGGGAAAGTATCACTTTCCGCACTTGTTAGGAAAATAACTATATCCAAATCAGGGCGCAGAATAACTGCATCAACTGAAAACAAATCTTTAGATGTTTGTTAGAAGACGATCCACACTTGAGTATTAGACAAATATCCAGGGAACTTGATATTTCGCAAACATCCGTTAGGAAAATTTTACGTGATAATAAATTTCATCCATACAAAGTAATGTTGGTTTAAGAGTTGTTAGATGTCGATTTTGTTAGACGTGGAAATTTTCCCAACTTAATCATGTAAAAATGTTACAATCAAAACGATTTTCTTAAGTAATGTGATGTTTTGCGATGAGGCCACTTTTTGTATTAATGGAAACGTAAATCGGCATACTTGTAGATACTGGTTACGTAACAATCCTCGTTTGATGCGTGAATCCCACACCCATTATCCCGAAAAACTGAACTTCATTATTAGAAATTTCCAGGCAATATCCCAAACGTCAAAATTTGGCTACAAGATGGTGCCTCACCTCACTATGCGTGGGTGGTGAGGCAATATCTAAATAACGTGTTTCCCAGAAGATGTATTGGAAGGCGTGGTTTTATCGAATGGCCCCTGCGATCACCCGACATGAATCCTTTAGACTATTTCCTGTGGGGTCACTTAAAAAACATCGTTTATAATGCAAAACCTAACAAATATTCAGGAAGTAAAAGATGCGATTACCATAGAGATAAGAATTCAGCAGTCACAGATGTTGTAAAATGTATTGCAAAGTTTTAAAAATTGCATGGCTTGTTGTATTGAACATTTTGAGCATCTGCTGTAATGCCTTTACTATAAGTTTTCTAAAATTCGTAATTTTTCTTTTTCTCAAATGTGAATCTACTTCTAACATGACACAAATATTTGAAGATTTCTCTTCAGTTGTTGTAAGTTTCTTGCACCATGATTTTGATAAATACTTACTGCAGCAGGTTCGTTAAACTTTTTACTAACTTATTGACACTAGACCTTGTCACGAGATTTGTATTAGCACATAATATATCTTCATATGAAACGAGTTTATTAAATCTTATCCATCTAAATGTACAATATTTACTGTGGAGTAACTTTGGAGATACTGTAAATGTAGGATTGAGGATTTTTGAAAACAACAAGGGTGATATATTTGAAATAACAAAGTTCATTATTCTTTTGGAAAAAGGAAATACCTGACAACAAAGTAAATACCACCATAATACCACAAAAATTAATAAAAATCGTACAAGACGTTTCAGAGATAATTGAAGCGTTCCATAAATAAAACTCACTCTGTATAATGCACACAAACAAGTTCATTAATATCAGTAAACACCAAATTTTAAGACAAAAATCAGAATCTGTTATTAGAAGATGCTTTATTGTTTATTATATGCAATAAATTTAGGAATGAAAATGTACAAATATATTTTTACTACAATACCCCATTAATATAGAGATGGAGGACAACATTTAGCTCAAGAATGACTGAATTATTTCCGATGTTAAGCATATATTGTCATAAATGTGACTGGCTTGTGAAGCATGTATTTTTGTAACAATGAAATAAACCACTATCATGCGTGGGTATGAAATAAATAATCGTGATCATCTTGCAACAATAATATACAAACCATTTTATAAAGTAGAAGGTGAAGTTTTCACAAATATAGATTGAATCACAACTAATATTTATGTTTACACAATTGCGTTCCTTAAAGCGAACAATGATACTATAATTATAACTATAAGTTTCTATCATCGCAACAAATGTCTCTGCAATTTGCCGATTGTCTACATGTGCAACTATATCCCATATAAATTAACATTTTCCTGTGCATGTTTCATGCATGCCTAACTTAACAGGTAGTCAATGAAAAAAACACTTTTTTGAATTTATTTATTCAGAAAAAGTCAGTTAACCTAAAAGTTATTATTATGTATATTACAATAAGATACGGGCAGGGACCCTGACATCCATAAACCCTGAAATATACTATATATATTACAAAAATTAAAGTAATTAAAGTACCTAGTTAGAAAATTAAAAATTACAAGAAAACAGAAGATTTAACTAGAAAATAGAAAAGCGTCCAGCCTATTCTTAAAAATATTGACAGACGGTGCCGTTACAATATCCACAGGTAGATGATTCCTTGTTGAAAAAACACGATTACACAAAAAATGTTGCCTTGTCCGACAAGTGAATATTTCTTTTTTCAATTTCCATCTGTGTCCTCGAAGCCGATTATAAGTGTCAACATTAAATATGTTTCTTAAGTTACCATAATTGAAATTTAAAATGCGATAGGTGATAATCATATCCCCACGAAGTCGACGTTGTTCCAAGGTCGGTAAATCCATTATATTAAGTCTTTCTGTATAACTAGGTCTTGTACGCCCGAAGGATAGTCGACGCTGAACTTTTTCAAGAAGAATTCTATCCCGCACTAGTTCCGGAACCCACACAGTTCCACAATACTCCATAAATGGGCGATTATAAGTTTTAAATAAACTTGTTGAATTATGTAATGATATCCTTCCGAAAGATACAGAGATACAGCTTACTTTTTGCTTTGTTGGCAATACTTATAACAATAACTTATAAGTTATTGTTATAACTTGCATGACCGTTTAAGAAGTACGTATGTCTCGGATTGTTTTTGCCTAAGTAAAGAGCTACACACTTATCTGCATTAAGAGGCAACATCCAGTCAGAGCACCACTTAGAGATCGAATCCAAGTCTTCTTGAAGATTTATATGAAGAGATGAATCAGCGAATATTTTCGAATCGTCGGCATAGAAAACTTGTTGCATTGTGTATGAAATTGAAGGTCACTTGCGTATATTATAAGAGAGGACCCAGTATCGATCTCTGCGGAACACCGCTTAATACGGATTTCTCAGTTGAAATACAATTTCCCACTTTCACACAGAATTTTCTATTTGTTGAGAGTGAGTCAATCCACTCCAGTAGATCACCTCGTGATCTATCATATTGTTGCTCAATCCATATTGTTGCTCAGCTATTATTGTTTCGATTAAAAGAAATTCACTGACATATTCTGAATTTATAGATTCCACAACCTTACAGATGATTGGTGTAAAGCTAATGGGGCGGTAGTTATTGGCGTTAAGTTTATTGCCTTTCTTGAAAATTGGTGTTACCGAGGCTGTTTTCCAGATAGGAGGTAGTATGTGTGTATTAAATGACAAGGACATTATTATAAACGGAGGTTGAGCGAGAGCATTACAACATCTTTTTAGAAATAGAGAGATTAGATCAAGACCGGGAGAAGAGTTTTTTTTTTTTTAATTTTTGATGGTGACATTTGACAGTTTCAAGTGTCTTCCCAAACTTCGGTAGGGTCAGTGTCATTTTGACAAACCATACCGTCATCTTTTATTTATTAGAAGAATGGATATTTTTGATGACAATGATGATAGAATGTATTTGTATAATTTTTAGGGTTGTCGCTGCATACTATAGACTCTTCGTACACTTCTCGGGCTTCCTTTATAGACTTTTTCAAATCTTTGGCAAAATTTGTGAGAATTTCCAAATCAGCTTGACTGACAGTGCGCTTGTACTTCCGCCACAATTTGATTTTATATCTAATCAAGGAGATTATTTCACCGTTGATCCATGGTTTTACTTTATTTATGTACATCACTTTCCTGGTAGAATACTTGTTCTTAAGATCCGCAACAGTACTTATAAATGTATCCCATACTACAGTGGGATCCAGTGAGACACCTAAATTTTGTCCCCAATCAATACTAGCTAGGTGGAGGATTAGGTTGTCAACATCAGTTATTTCAAAAGTTGCAGCATTATTGTTTTTAGCTGGCAGGTCAACATTAAAGTGTATTTGGCTTGTAATGACAACATGTTCACCATTAAAAATTTCAAACTTTATGATAGAAGTATCATCATTGACATATGTTGTCATATTTGAAAAATAGTCCTCGTTATTGCTACTACCAATGAAGAAGTAATCTCACCTGATTCTGGATAACCTGAAGTGACGAAAAACTTATATCAGTTTAAAATAAAAAAAGTATAATTTCTTAAAACTCAATACTAATTTCTAGAATTTTTGGAATATTGATTAGAAATAACCAAAATTAGGAATTTTTATTAACCTTGGCAACACTGATACGATCAAGCAGTTTCTTCGCATATAAGTTCCCCACTTTCCTTCCTTCCGCTGAGGTCACTCACTCACCATGACTACCAAGAGGCCATGACCTTACACTTACACTAGCGCCTCTCATTAATCTATGCTATGATTATCAGATGGACTCCATCACGAGTGCATTACATATACTTACTACCTTGTATGTTGGTACTAATAACTATTTCCTACTGAGGGTTACATGGTATCTACAAGTGGAAAACTTTTTAAAAAAAACCGAGAATACTTTTCAGCGTTAAAACAAATGTTTAAACAAAATGATGATTGATGCTATCGGAATCGGAAAAGTGATTGAATTTCACATTGATAATGATATCATCAAACCAATTTGATTTAGTCAATTGTGCATACTTTCATTTAACCTTACTAATATTATAAATGTGAATGTAAGTTGGTTTGTTACGCTTTCACGCGAAATCTACTTTACCGATCATCATGAAACTTTGTACACATATTCTTGGAGGTATTAGAAATAACATAGGATAGTTTTTATGAAAAAAAATATTTTTTTCTGTAAAAAAACTGAGATTATAGCTTCCTCAATGCCATCTAGCACTCCAGTAATTCAGTTTCAACCATGAGTACAGTAATACCGTTCTACTGTCAATATCCAATCCATTTGACTATAGTTTCTATATATGTAATACTCCCATATGGACAGTTCTGATTAAGGTGTAGAAGAACACAACAGTGAAATTGGATGAACACTGATATGTGAAATAATAAAAAAGTCACTGCAAATTACGCAGGCGCGGTATCATCTTACTGTTCTAATTTCACCATGACACAACACATGACACGCTTATTAAGACGTTATATATACTTAGCCTAGACCAGTTTCATGCATAAGCAAAATATTGCGTAACCATAGCAACGGATAATAACTTATTAGAAATGTCAGTGTAAAGTTTGACGTCAAAAAAGTAAACCAGAGTTACGCAATAAATTAAAAGAAAAAATATGTCCACTGGAATTTTGAAAATCGAAAAATCCCCGAAAATAAAAAATTGCAGTATGTAGCCATCAAGTACCTGTATTTAAAAGGGTTAAGAGGTAAGCAGATTTACGAAGATATGCTTAATACCCTTGGTGATCAATGTTTTTCGTATGCGACCGTGAAAAATTGGACTGCAAGCTTCAAAAGAGGTAAATTTTCTATTGAAGATGATGACAGATCGAAAAGGGCAGTTTCTGTATCAGTCCCCGAAAATATCGATGCAGTTCATGACATGATGTCATCAGACCATCGAATTGGGCTAAAACGGATATCTGAAACACCGAATATTTCAAACCAACGCGTTCATCATATAGTTCACGTCAATTTGGACATGAGAAAAATTGCTGCAAATGGATCCCCAAATGTTTGAATGTTGACCAAAAGCGTACAAGAGTAGAAGTATTGCGTTCGAACTGTGTTCGAGTTGAAAACGATGTAGACTTCTTAAACCGAATCGTTACTATGGATGAGACTTTCTACGATCCAGAAATAAAGTAACAATCGATGGAATGGCGACACTCTGATTCTCCAAAACCTAAGAAGTTTCTTGTCCAAAAAACTGCTGGATAAATTCTTGCTTCAGTTTTTTGGGATTGCCATAGTTTAATCATGATTGATTTTTTGGATAAGGATAGAACAGTAAATGGAGATAATTATTCGACATTACTGACCACTCTACGGGAAAAAATTAAAGAGAAAAGACGCGGAAAGCCATCCAAAGGTGTTTTTTGCAGGATAACGCCTCTGTACACAAATCTCATGTTGCCATGCGAAAAAATCGTGATTTAGGGTTCAAATTACTAGAACACCCCCCCTAATTGCAATAAAAGTTAAATTGAGTGAAATTCATTAGCAAATTTGCGGGGTTTACAGAAAAAATGTTATGAGTGAATCAATAATTAGAAGATGGGTCAGACAATTCAATAAAGAACGTGATCAAGTGCATGGTGAAGAACGATGTTTGGTTGCTGATGAACTGATTCACGCTGTAGTAACGAAGCTTGAGCAAATCCGTAAGTTTATAATTGCTTCGAAATGTTGGAATATCAAATCATCATTAATTGATGTAATTGTTACTGAAAAACTGAAATATCGAAAATTTTGTTCACATACGGTACCCACAATTCTTACTGAACAACGCCAAAAAAAAAATACACCGCATCTCTAAGCAGATATCGATGGAATGGAATCCAAGTAGTACAATTAGTTTTATTAACGAAAAATAACCGTTTACATAACTAATTCAATTATAAAGATTCAAAAAAACTTGCAACGGAATCGAATACACGAGAGAAAAGAGTAAAAAGCTATAAATGATAAAACAGATCCTAAATAATTTAAGTAAATTTTATCGCTCTATTTTGTGAAATATAATATAACTACATTTAAGTTAATTGATGACTGCTACATATTTTTGAGATGAATAGCTAAGGAAAAAATAAATTTTTATTTTGATTTAATTTTTATTTTGACATTCATGATGTAGGTGATCTATTAATTGATATAACTACGCAAATTGTGAGTGTCAATATCATATTTTGATAAAGACTTCAATAACAGTCGAATCTACCTTTCAAAAATTATTAAAGAAAACTCTAATTTTAAACAAAAGACACCTGAAATCAAGACGGTGTAAGTAATAAAAAATTAAGAAATACATATGATATACACAAAATTCAACCCAGCTCTATTAAAAGTTTTACAAATCATTCATAATAGAAATTTCACATGGTTTGTGTCCTGTGTGATCATTGAATTTCTGTGCTTTCAGTACAATAATCATTGTATTCACTTTTCATTTAGTACGTAATTATACAATTTTTCACAGAATATTTTCGTTAAACCAATTAGCCAATTTGTTATACTTACGAGGGCGAGATTTGGTTTTATCGAATACAATTTAGATGAATATGGACTCGATTTGTATGACTTTGATTCGTATAGATTTAGTTTATATAGAATCGTTTCATATAGATTCACTTCATATGCATACATAATCACAGAGTTCGTTTTAATAAATATAGATCAGTTTCATATAAATTTGGTTCATATAGATTCGATACATATTGATTTACTTCATATGCATTCGATTCATTCACATTCGATTTACATTGATTCTATTTATATGAATATAGTTTACGTTGACACGAATTCGATTCTTATAGATCAGTTTCATATAGATTCGATACATATTGATTCACTCCATTTTCATTCGATTCATTAACATTCGATTTACATTGATTCTATTTATATGAATATAGTTTACGTTGACACGAATTCGATTCTTATAGATCAGTTTCATACAGATTCGATACATATTGATTCACTTCATTTTCATTCGATTCATTAACATTCGATTTACATTGATTCTATTTATATTAATATAGTTTACGTTGACACGAATTCGATTCTTATAGATCAGTTTCATACAGATTCGATACATATTGATTCACTTCATTTTCATTCGATTCATTAACATTCGATTTACATTGATTCTATTTATATTAATATAGTTTACGTTGACACGAATTCGATTCTTATAGATCAGTTTCATATAGATTCGATACATATTGATTCACTTCATTTTCATTCGATTCATTAACATTCGATTTACATTGATTCTATTTATATGAATATAGTTTACGTTGACACGAATTCGATTCTTATAGATTAATTTCATATCAATTTGTTTCATACAGATTCGATACATATTGATTCACTTCATTTTCATTCGATTTACATTGATTCTATTTATATTAATATAGGTTACGTTGATACGAATTCGATTCTTATAGATTTCATGTTTCATGTAGATTTAATATATTAGAAACATGCAGATTCACTTCATCTGCATTGGATTAATAAAGATTTGATTCATAAGTATTCTAATTAAATAAAAATAGTTTGTATTGATATAGATTCGGTGGATAGAGATCAGTTTTATGTATATATGATTCTTGGAGATTCGATTCGTAGAGATTCATTTCATATGTATCCAATTCAAACAGATTAAATTTATATTACCTGATGGAAGAGGTCTCGCTCTTTTCATTGGTGTAAGGGAGCTGTTTTTTCATCCAACCTAACAAATAGTTTATATTCTCAAATATGAATGATAATTATATTTGGAAATTTAAAGCCAGCAGCCAAATCTTCTATAAAAACCTAACTAGCCTTTGTAACCAGATCGTCGTGCTATGTTCTTACAAATTATTTTCCATTTATTAATGTCTCTGCTAAATCAAAAATATTTATGTCTTCTGCATTTCAGTCTTTCACATTTTTTATCGTACTTATTGCGAACGAAGTCTTATTTAGGCACTTGTCTTCGGGTCAGTGGTTTAAAAGAATCGTCTATTCAACTAGATTTTTTTCTATATAACGTTGTAGGTTCTGCTGTAACATTTCCATGCTTCCATTGCTTCTCCAGCTTCCGTCATATTGAAACACTACTCCGAGCGACATTTACATTCAAAGTTTTCATTTGCACAGTCAAATTGCACTTTAATTCCACATTATCTTGGATTGAAAATATTTTCTTCTCCTTACTTTTTTTGTTGATTAGAATGATTTATGTTTCGGGAACGAATTGTGATGAACTGATATTTTATGAAGAAAATCGAAGATTTTATTTTTAGAAATTCTTCGTTGCTGATTTATAATTTTATATTGGGGCTTGTTTGCTTCTGGATAATAAAATTGGTCTTGGTCCAAACTATTACATGTACTGCTACAGTGGTAAAACAATAACGACAACCAGTGAAGATTTCCAATTCGTTTTCTTAAGAACGGAAAATCAATTTTACAAAAATCGTCACAATTCTATTCATCCCTATTCTTTTTGAATTTCAATTATTAGAAAAGAAGAAATACATCACTATCTTTTTTTGTATTAAGTTATAGATCTCATTTTCTAGAAAATAATAGAAATCATTTCTAATTCCTCTTCAACATTTTCAAATTATAATTTCCTCCAGTGGAATCCATGCTACTAAATTTTAATCATATTCCAAAAAAATCTCCCAGAATCTTTAGAAGAAGTTTATTTAGACCATTTCAACAATAGCTGATCTAACAATAGAAGTTTGCGTAGAATCCTGTCAAGTCTCCCGTGGATTTCTAAAGACTAGCTATGGAAAATTGGTTTAGTAACCTACCGAGTCTCTTTTCTGGAGCTCTGGGAGTTCACCTGGATCACTTTTGGAATAACTGGTTTGATATAAATAAAACTTTTTTCGAATCTTGTAAGAGAATAAGACATTTAAAACGATTTTTGGTTCTTACGGAATCATTAAGATTTTTTTGGAAACTATAACCAGGGTTCAGGTAGATCAGTTATCAGCTGATTGCGGCTTCTAGCCCAGAACGAGATTTAGATCAAAGTTTCCACACAGTTTAATTTTCGGTTGAAATTTCAAATGATCTTTAACGACTCTTAATATTTATTATTTTTTGCGCGGTCTGATTTATCCCTCAAGTGGATTTACTCACTAGTCTATGAGGGTTTAAATCGATCAGTTTCCAAACAAGAATGAACGTGATCACAGTTTTCGAATCGTATGTAGTCTTGCAAACTGTACACTACACCAACTTGATTATCGACACGTGTCATTATGAATGTTGGTTTAGTGGAAGCACTGTGTGTTTAATATGAATATCTCCAATATGTCCAAAATTTTTAGCTTAGTTAAAAGTGGCACAAAATCGTTTAGTCCTTTTAGAAGTAGAAATTGGCATATTCAATCGACATGAATATCAAGATTTGTTAAATGATGTGAAGATATAATGATAGTGTAGATGATCCACGGTTACAGTATTATCAATAATAATTAATTTCCTCGACCTTCATTTATAAATGATTCATCCTTGCTTTTAGTTATTACGTTACACCTGAATTATTATCAATATCCTCTTCTTTTCCTTCGTGCGAATTATAAATTTTTATTTCAAAAGAATAATCAAACTAACGAAGTTTCTAACATTGAAATTCTTATGGCTAGAATAATTCAAACTTTATCTCTCTGTATTAAACTGTGATTTCAATATAAAAGAACCATATTTCAATGATTTATCGACAATTTACTTGAAATTTTCCAAGGTTATTCTGAAGCGCCGTAAACTTGACAACACCGTCTTGAATTCTTCTTTTAACTAGCAAATGTCGATGGTTGGAGTATATTCTGTAAGTAGAACGCGCGCGGTCCATACTTGCTCAAGTCAAGTAGGCCGGTCTAGTGAATAGCGTTTGGTACATGTGCGTTTTTTTATCGAAAAAAATAAATCAATCGTCATTTACCAGACGGATTTTCTGCCGGTTTTTTTTGACTGACCTTGGGACTATTTTGTGTCGTACTATATGGATTTTTGTCAAGTTTTGCAAGGTAGGTGGAGAATCATAAAACATAAACATACAGATGTCAACAATATCGATCTCTAATATGATAAGCTCTATAAATAAAGAGAACAACGTGTTTATTTGACGAATCACGTAACGTGAATAATTTATTTTGCGATTTTAATGTTATTTTGACACATGGATACTTCACTGTATCAATTAAAATCTCTCACTTGATCAAATTATCATTACATTATGGATAAACTGTTTACACCACCACTACACCATCACTCTTAATTAAACTGTCTATATTTTTGTGCGCATTTTTTTCTAAACAAAATTATACAGAGTGTGCCAATACCTATAACAATATCCTATATGTATCTTCAATTATTTCTGAAATATTAAGTAAATTTTATTTTACAAATTCCCTACATTACCATTAAAAACCTAATATTGATTATTTCTTATCAAAGTAAGAGAAAAATTTAATGTCAATAAGGGAGAGGTTCAAAATGCTCGCCGCGAACATCTTAGCAACATGCTGATCTTGTATGGAAATGTATTCTATCTTTACTCAACATCTCAAGCGTGTCTGATCTAATTGCATGGGTGATTCGTCTTTTTCAGTTAAGGAGCTCGGTTTATAGATATACTTTATATATTTTTGACATACCCCACCCAAAGAAATCTAATGGCGTCAGATCAGAAGAACCTGCGGGACCTTCTATCTCCTTCCCTATCCACCGATTTGAAAAAAATTGGTTCAGGTACTGCCGGACATTGATTTGGTAATGGGATACAGCTCCACATTGCTGAAACCATTTTTTTATATATATAAAATCAAACAGTTAATTTTTTTTACACTAGAATAATTCGAGTGCTGCCTGCCGTGTGGAGATGATTTTGGATATTGATCTTGAACGCCTGTAGGTTGTAGACGTGCCTTGGTAGCTGATTCCACCGGCTTGGGTCCTGATAAATTGATGTTCTGGGCGTCTGCAGGCGAATTCGGTGTTCATGAGTCATGTCTGCCTGTCGAGTGGGTCTTACAAGGCAGGATTATATTTATCGACTAAAACAAATTTGTTTAATATGGGTAATATTACTCTTATTATTATTGGTATTATCTTTCAAAATGTATCTAATCTAGAAGCTAATCCCCTTATTTATAATTTCAAGTTTTATCATGGTTTTCTTTGTACATTTCTCTATAATATTGAATTTATCTTGTCTTTCATTTCTTCATACTTTTGATCATTCTTTTCTTTTCTTGTTTCATTTGGTATCTGGTATGTTATACTATAATTTCTTTATAGCCTCAAGTTCATCTTTTCTCCTCTCTTTTCATTCCAAGATGGATATTTATATTGTTTTTTCTTTTCTACTGTAATTTTGATTTCTTTATGTTTCTAATAAAGTTTTTTAATCATTGTTCAATAAATTGTTCTTCCACTTAGAGAACAGAAGAATTAATAGAGAAAAAACCCAATAAAAATGAACATAAAAGTGATCAGAATGAAAATATACAAAAGATCCAAGATAATTTGTATTGAGAAACCAATATGAATGTTGATGTAGTGATAAGTGAAAATAGTCAAACGTGAGAAAAGATTAAAAATTAACATTAAATCTAAATTATGAATATGAAATATTAAATAATGTAGTAAAGTAACACATGGTTATAATAAATGTAAAACAAGAATAACATTTGGTTTTCTAAATTTTAAATCCTATCACCAGTTAGAAATATCTCTCTATAATTTGAATTTCAGGAGTTTCAGGATTTTCTATAATTATTGTAGATTGACTGAAATAATAAATTATAATCCATTCAGTCTCCCCACAATGTACGATTTGTAATGTTTATAAATTGTAAATTATGTTATTAAGAAAATAAAGTTTGCTCTAAATATGCTTTTGTATTCGTAAGAAACAATCCCTTATGATAAATGTGATATAATTTATTGTCGTAAGACATAAAGGTAAGTTTTTCTACAACGTCATAGATAGATATTAATTCATAGAGTTTCTAATTTTTCTATGTATAAGAAAATTTGATACATTTTTGATAGATGTCTGTAACTACGCCACGCCGTTTGCATTAATGTCAACTCCACTTAAGCCTCTTATTTTCAAACAAACATCCGTAACATATCGATATAAGGGGGGTAGATTACAACTGAAATATTAAATAAAACATCATTCTTAATATATATAGAGAGAGGTATAGTTTGCTCTATGCTGTCCAAGTTTCTAGTCAACACTTGATCACCTATAAGTCGAACTGCTCTCTTTTGTATTGAATCGAGCATCTTCAGGATATACTTGGGAGCCGAGCACCAAATGTGCAAGCAGGATTAGAAGCTGTTGTGGGATTTGTACCTGTTAGATGTTAAAGAGGGCTCCAAGTTTTTGTGAAGCTACCTTGGCTAAATCGACCATGGACATATTGTCTCCAAACTTAACACTATCATATTCGGAAGAACTTTAGGTTTTCTGCAGGAGGATATAACTTTTTCAAAGCTGGAATGACATTATTTTAGAACAATTCCGAATATTCATGTCTATACAATGAAAAAGGGATCTACGATAAGTTTTCCAGCAATTCCTCCCAACCATTCATTTTTTCAGGATATTGGGTATGTTATTTTTCATATAGTGAGGATACTCATTGGATTAACAGTGGCAATTTCGATTATTAACATGATCGTTGTGTGTATATGTGCTCTCCTCAGAAAACTAAACATCTTCTGATTGAATCTCATTATTAACTAACATGGCCACCATTTGTTCCCAGGAATACGATCTCATATCGAATTCGTCTTCCTAGAGCTCCTGAATTTCTATCATTTCAAAGGAATCCATTTTATCTGTCTACAATATTTAAAAAATTGATGTGTGGCTAGTGTTGAACAGTGGGGTGGAATAATATTGGTTTTCTTGAAACTCAAGTATAACATCTATTTCTGTATCATCACTTAATACATCGGTAGCTACTTGTTTATCAGTTTCACATGACCAAGCCCACGGAAATTGTTTTTTTATTTTGCTAATTTTTCTCTGAGATATAGGCGGCAAATTTGGAATTTTTTCATGAAATAACCCAGCAATTTCTATTTGTGTCCATGAGTTATTTATAAAATTGTGATTTATAAATTTTTGACTACATTCACAAAGTGATTATTGAAGTTATTAGATGAAGTAGAGATGCTCGTTGAAGAAGCCTTATTTCTTCGATCATTCACATTGAACCATGTCTCTTTTGAACTTTGAACAGACCCCGACGAATACATTTGTATAAGTATTCAATGATTCAGTTATTTACGGAAGGATAACTGACTACCCAAATGAATTATTAAATATAAGGCGTGAAATCTTTCGTTTCATTATCACAGGACACAGCAGTACACCAACTAAAATATACGTTCATTGATTTAAAAGCTGAAGTATTACGTTCTACAACCTTCCATGTGACATTTCATTAACACCGTTTAGCCTTCTGAATAAAAACTTTCAAATTATGAGCAAATACAGAGTGTCTCTCGCAATGTAGAGCATATATCTCTGGTTTAGTTTATTTATTGATCAGTTAATTGATTGACCTTATATAAAAAGTTTTAAATTTTCTCTAAAGAGTACATTTTCAATGAGCTATTTCTGTTGCAATACAGTGGCAAATGTTGTGCCAATAATTTGCACTGAGATCATAGAAAGTGTTGTAGATACTTTCAATTTTGTTTTTATTTTAAAGTCAATGAACTTTTATTACTTATGGTTTAGTGTGTTACTTTACGTTAAAATTTAACAGAATATACAAATACAAAAAAGTTTTACTTTTTTTTATTTAAAACACATAACCTTAGCAACTTGTTATCTGCCTGAATTACCGTATAAATTTCGTTAACTTTATGTGAGAATATCAGAAAAACGCATTATGTAAAAGAATTATACATAATAACCTTTCTAATAATGATTTATTATGGAAATAAGACATGGACACAAATAGAAATTGCTGGGTTATTTCACGAAAAAATTACAAATTTGCCGCCTATATCTGAGAGAACAATTAGCAAAATAAAAAAAGTGGGCTTGGTCATGTAAAACTGATAAACAAGTAGCTACCAATGCAGTAAGTGATGATACGGAAATAGATGTTATACTTGAGCTTCAAGAAAACCCACATGATTCTGGTCGATAAGTCCCACTGTTCAACGTTAGCCACGCATCAATTTTTAAAATATCGAAGGTAAATAAAATGGATTCCTAATCCAATGAGTATCCTCACTATATGAAGAATAACATACCCAATATCCTGAAAAAATTAATGGTTGGGAGGAATTGCTGGAAAACTTATCGTAGATCCCTTTTTCATTGTATAGAGATGAATATTCGGAATTGTTCTAAAATAATGTCATTCCAGCTTTGAAAAGTTATATCCTCCTGCAGAAAACCTCCAGTTCTTGCCAATATGATAGTGTTGAGATTGGAGACAATATGTCCGTGGTCGATTTAGCCAAGGCAGCTTCACAAAAACTTATAGTCTTCTTTAAGATCGAATAGCTATAAATCCTTTACGAGGCCTAGATTCGTCCATTCTTGGAGTAATGCTCGCACATTTGGAGCTCAGTTCCCAAGTATACCCTGAAGATGCTCGACTCAATACAGAAGAGAGCAGTTCGACTTATAAGTGATCAAAAGTTGACTAGAAATTTGGACAGCATAAAGCATGAACAAACTATCCCTCTCCTACAAGATGACACGCTTTTTTGAGTTTGAGGATATTAAGAATGATGCACTTCATAGGACCATATCTAGTGATCTAGTGATATCAGGATTGCTCTAAGAGAAACTAGTGTCGTTTATAAACAGAAGAAACTAAATAGTGCCTAGTACTAAGCCTTGGGGCACTTCACATTCCATTGGCTTGCAAGATGACATCGTTGTATCAATCAACAATTTGTTGATTAAACTATTATTATTAACATAATCAAATGCCTTAGAAAAATCACATTAAGTGCACAAGAGCACAAAAGGAATATAGATTTTAAAAATCATGGACTCTTTGCTTAGACTATATATTGGATATAAATTAGCATATTTTGAAACTTTAAACTGCGTGTTCCAAATATCTTCAGATACTTTCTAATTCCGGAAGAATTTTAGTAAATATCTAGACTTTATATCACGGCCGATCTTTTAGTCAGATACTTTCCATCAATCCTTCACGTTTACTATTCTATAGGTTTCTCAATATCTCCACATTCCTTTGATCTTTCTATTTTCAAATGTGTAATTAATTTGTATGATTCATGGATCTTTATTGTACGTAAATGAAACTTTAGCCTTGTCATTTTTTTTCATATGATTCCAATCCCTACACACTCCTTTGATCGAATAATCTCAACGAACCGTAAAATTACACAAGACGGTAACCATGATTTTGCTGTAAAATGCTCGATTAAGATTTTATAGACAAAATATCTGAATCATAGTGGTAACCGGTAGCACAATTAATAAAATCAATTACGTGTTGTATGATGTTGATAAACTCGAGTAAAAACTATATGAAACACTGAACAAAGATCAAATGTATTGGGTATTGAGTTGTATTTTCTCTATTAGAATTGTTTTTGAGATGGTAAAGCTCACGCCATGGGCCAAGTTTTATTTTAAAAAAACTGAAAGATTCTCAACTTAACATGGTATCATTCATTTCGTCGACCTTCAACAACAATTTATGTGAACGAAGGTGGTGACATCAAATGAGGAACATGGAAATCAATTGCAATTGGCAAAAGTTAGATGGACATAAATAATTTTTCCCACGATCCACACAACTCAATTAAATTTACATAATTTGAAATTAACTATTTATTCTATATTATCTACATAACTACTGTAAAACTTTTTATTTTTGATCGTTACAAAAATTTATAGTGATATTTTTGTTTGAACAAATTGTAAAATTTAAAGGTGTTTTAGGGTTTGCAATATTTCTTGACCAGATTGTAGATTTCCTGGTTCGATCCATAATGCTTCTGATTCCACCGAAGCCCGTCGGTGACAGTTCGTTCACTGCTCGCAAAATTTCATTCGCAATTTCCATTTTTTTCGCTAATGATTTATTTATATAACTTTTTGCCGCTGCAGTCGACTTCCAACCCCGTGTCACTTGAGGGCTGTAATATCGTTACCTGCTCCAACCAGGATTCGCAGATGACCTTCGGAAACAGTACCCCTCCAGATTTTGTGTAGTCTATTAGTCTCGGAATTGATCTCCGTTTGATGGCATAAGTTATAGTGGAAGGTCTTAATTTTTCTATTTTAGTATCCGATAATGGATATTTATTTGATATAATTCTTCCTTACGGTATGCACCAGTAATGTTAATTAGCAGTAGCTTCACGAATGAATCAATGAATTGATTCAACGGTCAAGTCAAGTCAGGCTTTCAATTTTTTTTGTATTTAACCATCGGACTTGTCATTTTCAGATACTTTGTAATATCCAAATCATTATAAGCTCTTCTACATAGACTATTAACACGTTTCATAAAAAAAAGAATTGATTTCTTTTCTTTCCGGTATTTCATGAACTGATTATAGCAGATTCATGAGACTTTCTCGCTAAAGGATTCAAAGTATTATTTAATAGAATACAGTCCGTTAAAAATATCGACAATGATAAACTAGATTTATCTAATAATACTAGATATTTACCTTCTAATTTTAGTTTTAAGAATATCAATGATTTTCATTGGTTTTCAGTTGTGACGACATAGGTTTAATAAAAACATTGAGCAGTTGTTTGCTTGGTGATCAAGAGGTTATCGTTCCCGGCAATGTAGCGTGTGCTGTTATAATACTGTTTCCATCTATTAGTTACTTCTGTATATAAAAATAAAGTGAATAAACCTCTTATAGGTTAAGATCCTACATTATTACATAATCACGGTAAAAAATTAAAAGCATAATAAACTTTATTACCGTAAAATATTAAAATAAATGAAAGTTGAATCTTATTTACAATCAATTGATCCTACAACAAAAATAATTACATCTCGTAGGATCGTCAAAACGACCAACATTTTCAAACCATTTTTGTTGTATATTCGAATTTCTTAACATCATAAATAAAACTTCATCAGGTGTTTTAGTCGTGGTATTTTCAGATCCTGTCACAAAACACGATCTATGTACCTGTTTTTAGATTAATCAGAGTTTAGTAATAACCCTTATTTTAGAATAATCGAGAGAATAACTGTCATATTTACTTGTATCATATGTTCAGTGTTTATTTTATACCTAAGACGTCACGCAATATGGAGGCCTTACTAAAATGTTTAAGGTACTCACAAAATTTTTGAATTTTCAATAATGTTTTTCTTTTGTTCTAAATGTGTGAAAGTCTTGAGAGACAATTTTCAAAAATGTCCTTACAACATGGATCGGAGCTTTATAAAAAAATACGATGGTTTTTCAACAAGCTTCGTGAAGTTATTGTTGAAAATTTGTTGATTGACACTGATAAAAATGTTAAAATGTCTAAGTGGAAAGCAGCTGAAAGGATTTTTCAAAAAAAGCATGGACATAATATTATTTTGTTGATGAAACCTGTCCAAACATTTTTGCATGCGCAAGGTGGGTTTTCTTGACTCCAAAAACGATGTACCTGTTAATTATTTCGTTTAAATGAACAAAGCCTGTTGATAAGATGTAACTTATGTGGGTGAATTTTTTTTACAAAACCACCTAATCGTTCGTCTATATGGAGCATGATTTTCACATGTTGATAAAAAACATATGGTCAACCATTTTCGTACCATGTTCTTCAATTTCAATGTTACATCGTCAATTTTATCTTATTCGAAACATTGCCATGGAAAAATATAAACAATTGGAATTGGAAGTATTTTCCTTCGAAAGTACTGGAAAACAATAACAATTCATGACATTATTAGCTCTACAGCTCCAATATCATCCACATTTTGCATCATTATGATCAGCTCTAAAATTTGGACAACAAAAAAGTTTATACAGATTCCTCAACTGTAATCCCAGTTTCTATTTTTTAATTTAATTCAAGATCATACTGTACCGTGTAAAATGTGATTTTAGCACTTCAGTTCACTTCAGTCAAAATTGTGTGAAAGCAATAACTCTTTTGTTTGAAGTACACTGCTCAAAAATTATTCAGAAGTTAACTCGTTTTATGATCTAGTTTCTCGGAAAATAAATGGTGAAATAATAAAAATTGGTTTACTGTATAACCAGACTTACCTTTTTTATCAAAAACTTATACAGAATTGGAGAACCTATCGATATTAGTTTTTATGATCGCCTGGAACACTGCCAAGTACGTCAAATGTAATTATCAGTGTTGTTGTAGTGGTCGTAGTTCGTTCAATATTAATATGACCAGCGCGCTGCAGGGGCTCAGATATTCAGATGAAGATACTTTTTCGAGTGGGAAATTGTACTGATTTATGTTATTTTTCTGATATTTTCGTTCCAAAAATTAGTCGAAAGCGAAAAAACCACGGCCATATTGTTCAAAAATCGAGGAAATTGACCATAAATATATTCTAGATGATCAAACAGTCAATAAGGAGTAATACTTAGTAGTAATACTTAAGCAGTTTTAGACGTCTACGTGAAAGAATTTATCGTGAATGACCGGATTTGTAGGCATAAAATTCATGGATTTTTAACCATGATGTGTTGTAAAATTTCTGCATGATTGTGACTGTTTTATCAAACAAATAGGAAAAGAAAATCATATCTCAGCCACCGTATTCGCTGGATATGGCTTTCTGTGACTTCTTCATTGGCTCGAATCTCAACAATCCGTTCGGAGTACGAACCAATGGGGCCGTCCAAAGTAATTCATTCAATATATTCAATGCTATTCCACCCAAAGCTTGAAAAAAGGGTGTGGAAAATTGGATTGAGTTTTGGCATGCTTAAATTGGCTCAAATCATATGAAAGTTTTTTTCAGGTTGAATTTGATAACCTGTTTTATCTGTATATGTATATATTTCATAACTACTAGTATTTTTAAATATGCACCCTACAAAAATTATCTCATCACTCATTATTTTTTAAATATTTTAAATGTGTTGCCTGTTTTTCGAATTTTATTATTATTATTACGAATTAAAACACCAATAGATACGCCTTTTGCAACATTTATTTTATATCAGTTTAATCTATAAAAGGACAAAAAGTTTGATTTACCAAAACATAGAAAATATCAACAAAATTGCACAAAACATCTATACAAAAAAATTAAAGGAGCTTAAATTAAAACCAGCCAATGAATTTCTAATAGCGTTTGTTGCCGCCCCTCGCTCTAATTACAGCTTCGAAGGCTTCTAAACAGGTTCTCGACGTATCCTTGCGGCATGTTTTCCCAGAAGTTAAAAAGAACATTTTAAAGATCATCTAGTGTTCTTATTGGTGCCGGATGTTGCTGAATTTGTCATCCTAGATGGTTCCAGACATGCTCTATTGGATTAAGGTCCGGGCTACGTGCAGGCTAATTCAGGGTGGGTATCTCGACCTCTTCTCGACGAGTATTATCGTGCATTAGCACAGAGTTGTCACCGATATGAGGCATATAGGGCACTACATTGGGTTCTAAGATATTAGTTATGTACCTGTCAGCATTTAGTCTTCCATCATTCACTGGTACTAACTCCGTGCGACCCTCAAAAAATAAAATCCTCCCCAAACTATACATTAACACAATTTCTTAGAAAGTTCTCGATCTCAATGCATTCATTCTCCAAGACAGAAATTATTTATTCGAGAATTTTTGCTTCCAAAAAGATTTGTAAGAAATTTTGATATTTTTTGCCCATAATAAGATACCAGAAATATCGATTAAGTTGAAACATATACAGATTGTCCCAAAAAACAAAAATTAAGAATTATTTTCTCATTATCTGGTTTCACCATTCGTTTTCACTTTAATCATACTGGTATAATACTTTTCGATCATTCGAATGACTATAATATTTGTAAGATTAATTTGTTTGTAATTGAACAACCAAGTTCTTTTGTTGATTGTATTAACAATCTCAAAATGTTTTGATTGACATCTCCATCAAAATTGAGACCAGGCTTTAGGCAAAGTACTTAAGTAGAAGTCTAAGGTCGACAGATACTTTATAAATATCACATCAATAACCTTATTTGGAAGATAAAAAATTAATCATGTAATCCAATCAGCTACTATTGAAATGTATAAAAACAGGAAGAAAGGATTATTACGTATTGTAACCTAAAAAGGAACATTATTCAAAAGTCGTGATGGAGATGTTTAGTACTGAGTAGATAGTTTTTTTTCGTTAATTTTTGTGTATAAATGAGATCATTTCAAGGTTTTATTGAGAATTGTTCAAGGTATCCATTTTGATTGATACTTTTATAATTCGCATTTCACATCCTAACAATAAATATTTCATTTTGTTTGATTAGATATAATTTGTTGTCTATTGAAATAAACAAACAACGGATGTAAATTAACCACAAACCTGAGAATATAATAAAAATAGATCTGACTGCAAAAAGCAATGTTCAACGGGACCATGATTTTCGACATGGATTGAGCCAATATCAGTGTGCCGATCAAATCGATTTAACTTTTGATGTTGAAGCACCATCTCGATCTACTGCTGGTCTGCCGAATTCAATCGTGGTCGAAGGAGAGGTCATCCAAAATCGGCTGTTGTGCCAGAAAACATTGATGCTGTGTTTAAACTGATATTGCAAGATCGTCATGAGACATACAGCGAGCTTGAAACATTTGGATGTTAAAAATATTTGTTCGCGTTGGATACCGTATAATTTAACAATCACTCAAAAAAAGCTCTTGTCGATTTGTCCAAATATGATAAAAAAATTCAATCGCGGCGCTCCAAAAAAAGTTTATAAGATTGTGACAGGCGAGGAATCATGGATCTATGCATATAAGACGAGCTAAATCCAACAAAAGATGTTGCGAACGAACCAGCAGTCTATTTTTTCGACACTAACTAACTAGAGATTAGAGCAACGTAAAACGTAAATTCTTAGTGGTAGACCAGAAGTGTTCGAAAAAACTCACCACAAATATAACAAAAACTGTCAGCAGAGTTTTTACAACCGCGATTAGGCATTGCACTAAGCACATGTACACACAGGAAACGGAAACTTAAATCTGAAGTTAGGTTGACACTAAACTAAACATCAGCTGTTTAGCATGTGCTGCAGCTGTACTACCAACATTATCTTCGTTCATTAAATGCCCCTAGATAGGTATGGAGTCGGTCTTGGTTCATTAGGCCTATTTTTTCAATTTTATTGTAACTATAAAAAAGCTGTTAAATTTTAAAAATGTCGCTTGACTTCATAAATGTAACTATAAAGTTTTTTTATCGTTGGCCTTTCTTATTTAATAAATAAAGTAAAAATTGAAAGCCGACATTACTTATGAGATTCCCTGTATACATAGCACTTATTCAACGTTGGATCTTCTAATAGGTTGAGAGAGTAAGGTCGAACATTCAACCTCATTATCAAAATTGTAGGAAATATTATGCATAATAACTTTATATACAAGTAGATTCCATTTTTTAACGCTTTTTAACGAAAATAATTTTTCAAATTTTTCTCACGATTTTCCATTAAAAAATTTATATCAGCTTTTGTCATGAATTAAATAAAGATAGGGCTTCAAAGCCACACAACTTGAGAAAAAATGTTTCAATATGATCACAAGACAAAAGTGGAGAAAGTAAATTTGATTTCGTTAGCTTCTTTCACACCATGATGCCGTATCACCATGATAGAAGAATAATTGTCCTTCTCATACATATGTATTGATTGGTGCAATGACATTAAAAAACTGTATTCTATCAAAGATTCGACTCAATAACCCAACGAGTCAATCAAGTACAAAAAATTCCTTCTGTCAGTACCTAGCGGACTTTGTTTAGTTATCTTCTGATGATCTCTATTGTTACTGAACGTTTAGGCTACATTGGCGGCAACTTTCTTTGAAGAAGGTATCGAAAAGCTTGTCCACAGATATGATAAATGTCTCAATATCTTCGGTGATTATGTCGAAAAGTAACCAACCCTTTAATAATGAAATTATTATTTCATAAGGACTTGCCTTTTATTTATAGCCTATCGGAGGTTGAAAAAAACTGTTCTTGTATTATCATGATGCAATTCGCGAAAAATTTGGTGTAACTGTACGTCTATCGTCAAGATTATAACTCTACAAGTGTAGCTTAAGACTTGAGTTTTGGATGCGCGATAGTCATGCGGATCGATATATGTCGAGAGCTCATTTTGTGCCAGTAAGCACACCTCTTAGCTATTACAGTACCGTGGCAAAAATTTCGGCGTGAAATTATTCATTTTTCTTGTATTCTTATACATTTTATTCAACATGGAGTTAAGAAGTAAATTGAAAAATAAAGTTTTGTGTGGTCAGAGTCGGTAACTAGTAAGCAATCTCCTAGAATTCATGAAACAGGAAGCGACAAGGCAGGAAGTTAGCGCAACGCGCCACAAATTAATATTGAGCTTTAGTTCATATTAAATAGAGATTTAAATAAATTATTATTAAATAAACTTAGTGACTGTTATCCAGGATTTTTTAACCTGGCTATTCAGCTTTCAAGACCATTACCAGATGCAACCTGATATATGAAGCCCGGATTTATATTGAAGTGAAATTGAAAAAATATGCACATTTACATTCCTTGTTGACTCCATCCCCAAATAGACGGGGAGCTGGCTACAAAAAACAGGGTCGATAAGGTGCGCGCCATTTCAACTTGCAAACTTACGGACATAAGTTAGTACATCACCAAACACCACGTCAGCACAGATCAGATATAAAAATGCCAGCCGATTTTCCCGAACGAAAAAATTGGCTGAAAAACCTCATAACGTGCGTGAGTGAAACGTTTTTATAAGGTTTCTGGGGTCTCAACTAAGAGCGGTGTGATAACGCAAGTAGTTTCGCGGGTCGGAAAACCTCTGAAAAAAATCGAAGAAAATCGGCATATTTGAATATTTTTCGTATTCGGCTTAATGGAAAATTATTTTTGATGTCTCTAGTCAAAATATCTGTTTGAGCTACTCGAAATAAAAAATAAATCACAGGATATAATGAAAACTCGCTAAAATATAATCATTTTTTATCTCGCGCGTCATATTATAACGCTTACTCATTTTTAGGGCGGTTCGTAATGACGCGTGACGGTTTAGGGTATGTGCGAAAGGGAGTTTTCGCTCATAGCTGTAGTTTATTTTAAGATTAACAACGGAATATATTTTATTCAAATTGCAGCGATTTACATGACATAAATCGAGCTGAAGAAGAAAAATTTCAAAAATCGCAAAATAATAATAGTTTAACATAAAATGTTATTTGATTCGATAACTATTGATATTTTTTTATTTGTGGTTATTGAAAATCAAATGCGCGCATTAGAGAAATAAATACTTTAACCCATTTTTGCAATGATAGAGGCGAGCGCCGAGATTATCATCATGCCTTGACGTTTCTCAAATTTTCTTGGGGTACCACGAGCCGTTACTCAATAATCAAATAGTATATCTATTCCCAGAAGTTTTAAGAAAAATTTGATCGAAATCAATTGTTAATTGGCGCAGTAAATGAATTAAAAAAATTAGAAGCCCGTTTTTTTCGTTGTTGGCTCAAGTAGGTGGAAAATGAGTAAGTTCTATAAAATCAGGCGCGCGATAAAAAATGATTATATTTCAGCAAGTTTTCATTGTATCCTGATGATTTTTTTTTTAATTTCGGGTAGCTCAAACAGATATTTTGAATGGAGACATCATAAATAATTTTCCATTAAGCCGAATACGAAAAATTTTCATTTTAAATATTCGCCGATTTTATTCAATTTTTTTCGAAGGTTTTCCAGCCTGCAAAACTTCTTGCGCTATCACACTGCTCTTAGTTGAGAGCCCAAAAACCTAATAAAAAAGTTTCGCGCACGTTATAAAGTTTTCCAGGTGAGTTTTCCAGCACTTTCAATCACTTCTTACGAGGGCTTTCCGGCATGCAAAACTTGTTGCGCCATTACACCGCTCTTATTTGAGGCTTAAATCGCAATGTATCGAAAGAGTTTCGCGTTTTCAGATGAGTTTTGCTCTTTGCTCATACACTCACTCTCTTAATGTCATCAACAATAATTAAAGAAGTGGTATTCAAAAATAAAGTTTTGTCAGTTTTATATCTTTTAGTTTAGCGTCACAAAATATTCATATAAATGTTAGATTCGTTTTGTTCTATTTAAAACTATATACTAATTTTCAATTCTCGTCTACATTAACGGGCAATAATTTTAAGAACGTAAATAGATGTCGAATATGTTTCTGATGTAAGATAGCCAAAGAATAATTTTATAAATGTAGTGAACGCATTTTTGATCTTTATCTAAAAACTTGACTTTAAATCTGATAAATAGTAGAGGTAAATATAACTACATTCTGAAATACAAGCTATTGGACGTTTATACGATGCATTGTTGCCAATAATTGGAACGAACTAGATCTTTCTTTAGCTAGAACCTACTTGAGGATTTCCGATTGCTCAATATGGTTATATTCGTCTTTTATATAAATCAATGATTCAGTAGGATTTTGGATTGATGAAATAAAGATACAGATAAAATTTTACAGCTCTATGTTTTAGAGGCTCATAACTTTGAGACGTCGCAGTGCGCACTAAAGGAGCTGTAGAGGCTGTACGGGGACAGATTGAAAAAGATATCAAGCAATTCTTCGGCATTTTCAGCACCTGAGGTTGTATTTTTCAACTTTAATTTAAAGGTTTTACGGATGCATATGGACAAAGTGTTCAAGATTCATCTTGTACATGAACTGAAGCCGAAGTACTCTCGAATGCACCGACAATGTGGTGAATTATGGATGGAATGGGAATTGGACAATGGAGAGCTAGGTTCTGTCGCTATGACCCAGAAAGCAGAGTATGAGGAAATTTTAAGCATCGTTTCTACCTCTTGTGAAAGATTGTGGCAACAGGTACGGATGCCGACGACGAAGAAGAAGAGGGAGAGGAAAAAGAGCTGGAAGATTCTTAAATAAACATAAATAATTGTTTAAGAATATAAAAATATATCTTCGTAATTTGTCATTTTCTCTATTACTCAACAGTAGGATCCAGTTCAGCATGCCAGAAAGCCCACTAAACCCACTGAACCACCCCCGTACACCCCCGGCGATTTTAGTTAAATGATTATTTGAGAAATTATGCAACTGTAAAATACCTTTATTGCACCAGAATGCATATCTGCATACTCGTATCTTGTATTCAACATATCGAAAATAAATTAGTCAAAAAAATATTGGTCAAACTTACCAAATACTTGATTCCAAAAGTATTTAATAATTTGCTATAAACCTGAGGAAATATTTAGTTCAAAATCAAGTCTCATTAAGCAAATTCAAATAAAAAAAACTCTCTTTAGTCTCCCGTGCGAAGAAATAAACTGCTTGGTAAACATTTGGAACTAGCTCATTTTTATGGTGTTGTGAATTAAATGTTTTTATCATTATTTGATTAATAAGTTAATGATTTAAAGTTGTAAGGTACTGTGACTCGTGTTATGTGTGTTTGTGTAGCAGATCTTATAAATCCCAACGTGAAGTTAATATTTTTGGGAAGACGAGTGTTTCTGGGTGCATTGAGAATGGAAATATTTCCAAAAAAAAGTGTCTTCATCATTTGTGAAAGTCTAGGTTCCCTCAGTTGACATTAATTTTTATTTTATTAATTGTCCTCTTGAGGTATTCTTGAGAATCTAGTCGACTCCAGGTCATCTATCTTCTCGATGATCTTTCTAGTGGTCTTCGTGTGTTTTGTTCCTGGTTTTTTTGTCTATTTCGTCGTCTATGTGCTTTCTAGCTATCTTTTCACTTGATCCTTCCAACTTTGCTTACATTCTCTAGCCCTATCCCACCATATCTTCAACTCCTAGTTTTCCTCTAATATTCTGACTTCTCATTCTATATCTAAAGCTTATTGTTTCAGTTGTTCTTTTCGTTTTTACCTGTGTCGTCCTCATTATTTTTTGTCGTTGGTGTTTCCATTGCATAAGTTTCATGCCTTTTTGTAGCTATTGATCATATGGTTTTTCTCTTTTCTCTCAAATATCATATGCTCCTTGATGATTTTGTCATTTTTTTTCCTATTATATCTTGATATTGCTATTCAAAGATAGCTGGCCTTCATTGTTTGTTGTATTATGTTGTTGTCGATAGTTAGTTTACATTTAAGTGGATCTTTGGCTATAACTATTGATGTAGTCTTCTCACTGGTACTATAACACTCGCATAACAACACGTTTAATGATCGATCTCCTTGGAACCTGCATCGATAACATGGAATATTCTAGTACCTAGGTTGTTTCTTTGCCTTATCCCGGTCATAATTTGTACTTCTTTCGGAGTCCTACTCACATTCCCGGTATTCAGCTCTTTAATCATATTTTGATATTTGTGCTCTTCTCTAGAATATCTAATACTCACAATTGTGCTTCATCAAAGGCTTTAGTGAGTTCAACAAATCATGAAAATATTTCCTTATTGAACTAAATTGATTTTTTTATCAATATTGCGTCGATCTGCTCTGTATGAACACCTGGATTTTTGTGAAATGGTTTCACATTAAGCTTAAGAAATTGATGTTTCTGAAATTATCGGAATTCCAATTAAACGGTATGAAAAAGATATTGTGGTATTCTTGAATAAAGTGAAGAATTTCTTCTTTAGTTTTTCACTTAAATACTTAATCAAATGTTATATTATTAATACCATTTGATTCTCAAACTTAATATTCAAATTAAGTTATTTATCAACGTTCGTCACATGTAAATTTGATAGCTCTCAATGCAAAAATGTTTTGAGATCAGAACCAATTTGATGAAAATGAAAGATGATCCGTTTATATGAAGAACTTGTAGCCTTCGTCTATATCCTACATAATTATATTGCTGAGAGCTGCTTAAAATCTTTTTGCCATCAAATGTGATAAATAAATTTATGATTACACTGTCTTACCACTTTATCTTGATGCCTAGAGGCTCTAACCGTCAGACTCTCGCATCATATTTGCACAATCGAAATTAATCATTGAAAAAGGGTAGACAATAAATATTTAATGCCTTCGAGTCTCTTCTATTGCATCAAACACTTAGTAGCACGGAGGTAATTGCTAAATTGCATAGCATATATATATATATATATATATATATATATATATATATATATATATATATATATATTCAATGTCAATATTTTCCATAGTTTTACAAAATAGTCTCGTGAGTGCGAATGTGAAACAAGAGCTTGATTGGGACCTTCACTAAGTTTATTATAAGCACACAATTACAGATTAAACTTCTGGAAATTAATTTACGAATATTTATAAACGACTTTATAATAGAAAACTTTTCTAATATAAACATACATGTCTGACTTTTTTCTCTTAATTAAAAAAATTTGAAATTCCCGCTTAGAAGCTTCAAACTGTCGCATTATCGTGATTTACATCGACACAAATCGTTCCAAATATACAAGTGTTTTAAAGGAATAATCATGGCTAAGAAAAAAATACGTATATTTAAAAAATATTTGAAGAGCTTTGAAAACATTGGTTGAAATTTTTTTTAGTAACACAAGAATGAATTGCATATTGTGAAAAAATATTTACAAAGAAAATATGAAAAAAAAAAAAATAATTGTAAACACGAATTATAATTTTCGCTTTACGAAAATTATTTTAAAAAAATTTATTTTACATAAAATTAATATTCAAAATTATTAAATTATCTCTTCCTTATTCAAAGTTTGTTAAGGATAGATAATAAAAGGAGTAAAAATAGGAACTTGGCACTTACAATTATTTGAAGTCCTGTCCCTCGTAGAGCTCGTGGATTTAGTGCTGAGGTACTGAAGTACTTAGCCCGAACTTTTATCGCACTTTGCGTAAAACTCGCGACCGCACTATCCTACTGTGACTGCGCCAATTATAATTTTCGCTTTTCGAAAATTATTTTTTAAAAATTTATTTTACATAAAATTACAATATTTTTATGTAGTTGAATGAATATAATTAATCTCAAGAGCGAACTAACTATAAACATTGTTAAGTTGTTTACAATAAGTCTTATTTATAATAAAATAAATGTTGATAAAGTATTTACGATATTTGATACAATTGCGTTTTTATAAAATGTCCTTCAAGAATTTTCTACATGTAACTCACGTAAGGTTTTATAGTTTTTATAGTTTTTTATAGAACCATATTCATTGGTAAAATATTTAATATTTATTGAAAACATCATTTTACGTTTTTTAAATGGTATATATTGACAATATTTAAAATTTACATTTGATAAACATGCCTCAAATGTATTAAAAGCAAAAACTTTGAAAATCATCACTTTAAATATCAATTAGCTTTACTTTTTTCTTTTATGGGTGGTTGCACTTTCTCTTTTTAAAAAACAATAATAATGTAACATACACCTTTCAACATGTTCATCACTGACAGCTCACAAATTTTCGGAGAGAGATTCGTTGATCTAAGTTTGGTAGGATAAGGAGGATTTTTGTAAGGAATGTGGTTTGTTTTTAGTAGGCCCTAATATAGGAATATCTCCTCTGCAGCGCTGGGGTTGTGGTGGTTTCGTTGGGATGTATTTGTCTAACTACTTCTAACGGGGGATTTTGACCGAAGAAAACGAAATCGATCTTGCAAGTAAAAACGGCTCTTCTCGGTTTGTTTTTTATTTTTTTCATTTTTGGGGTTCCATAGATTTTGAGCATCCTTTACGATTTGCTTCCTGGAGTGAAGATCAGCCAAGTTTAAGTTGAAATTTTTGGATCCGTTGGTGTAGTGGTAGTTTAAACAGTGTTTTTAGTATCAGCCGAGTTTGAATTAATAATACTAGTTAATCATAGTACTTTAGAATGAACTTTAGTTGTGCTAAACTAAGTCGAAAAGTATATACTGTGGTTGAGGTTATGTTCAAGTACGTGAAGTTTACACCGACAATGCAAGTGATAGTCAGAAATAGACAGTATTGCCAAGATCAAAACTATAATTAAAAATTCCACTTTTAGGACTGTTTAGTTGCAATATGCAAGAAAAATACTTAGGTTCAAGTCTTTTTTGACAGAAAAATATTGATTAAAGTATTAATTATAAAAATTATATACATTGGTGGGTTATTGCTTGAAATTTTTTTATTACATGTCTTTTCCACAAGAAAATTAAAAGATTCTTTTCTTAGAATCTGGATTTGATTATACAGACATCTTTTAAACTTTCAGATCTTCTACAAAATCGTTTTCTTTTTTCCCTAGAAATACCAAAAAGTTGTTAAATATCCTTTAAATACCCAGCAGTAATCACACTCAATTCTTTACCAGGCGATTTTTTCATATCCACTTCTAGCAATTCAGAAAGGATGCTATAGGTTGGAATGACTTTCTGACAGTATCTAGATCACAGTATATCCATTTGTGTCCATACTTTACTCCAATATTTACGAAACTGTGTTATAGACATTCACAAAAATGTATTACTTGCGTCATACTTGCTTTGTTTAATTCATGTCAATGTCATAATGATTTTTTTATCAAAGTATCTTTCTTTTATGCGCAATTTTTGAAATTAAGAAAAACTTTGTTTCTGGAAAAAAAATTGAGAAGGTTATAAATTCGATTCCTTCTTAAGCACATTATAAATCGTTCCATAATTAATAATTTAATAACTATATTATAATGTTATATCAATTTTAAATGTAAGACTTAATTCTCAAGCTCAGAATTATTCTTAAATAGGTATGAAAACATTATTTTAAATTTGGCAATGCCGCGCATTCTTCATAAGACAATTCATTGTCAATCGAGACATATTTCTCGTATCGGTGGTTCTCGGTCTACTGCCCTTCAAGTACCCTAAATGGGCAGGCCTTGACAACTCTACTGCTCTCCACTTTTTCATTCGTTTTTATTTTCAAAGGTACTCATGTCGAATATAACAATTGATTGTATGACGTCATTTTTTTGGTTCCTGACAACTTCGAGTTATTTGTTTGATTACGATCTTGATTGCTGGTAGTGTTAAAAGACCTTCTAGGTTGATGTATTATATTATATAACAACAGATTTTTTAAAATGACGGAAAAATGTGAAGGGTATATTAAAAAAACCTGTCAGTCGAATTTGTCAAGGAAACTAAATAATTATGGCACTTGGCATAGTGGTTCTTTAATAATACCGTTTGTTCATTGATAGAGTACAAATTTGAAGGTTGAAAAAATTTTATTACATGATATTCTCTTTCCCAATTTCAATCATTAACTCGTTCGATGAATATATATATATATATATATATATATATATATATATATATATATATATATATATATATATATATATATATATATAATCTTGAAATAGACAATTGAAAAATACTACTCCAGAAAACTTATTGGATTCGTTTAAAACAAAAAATGAAAATCAAAAGTGCAACAATCTAACCAGTAACTCGACACAAAACGACATCAAAATAAGCTCTGACTGGAAAAAATTTCGCTCTTCCATATAAATATGAAAATGAATTGCCATCTACAGAATATATCTCAAGTATAGAAGCTGGTATCATAAACAAACCAGATCAAATAAAAGACAATATCAGAGCTGAAGTAGTTAATGCGATCACTAATCATAAAATAAAATGCCGTCAACAGAAAACTTAAAAAACTAGTGAAACTCAAAAACAAATCCAAAATTAAACTGAAAAAAAAAACTAAAGAATTTATAAAACGCAATCCTCAAATTACAATTTTACAACTAAACAAATGTAATAATGACCACCGATGATGACAATATGACAATGACAATAAAATGACTGAGCTACTATACTCTATTTGGAGTAATAAATGCTCATTATGAATGCAAAACCCTGAACTTTTTAGTACGGTACTTTATGTCTAAAATTTGGAAACATTTAAATATGGCAATGATAAATAAGTAACTGGACAGAGATATATTTTCCCCATAACTGACCGTACTAAAATGTAAGCGGTTACCTAGATAATCCGAAAGGCCATCCTTTTCTTTCCAAAACTGAAGGATATCTTTATTTCTCTATCTATTTTAATACTTTCACACCAACCTCTGAATCTCCCCAAAAGTAAGAAGACCCTTACCATCATAGCCGTTGCTATGAGTTTTTCGTAATTGATAAAATATTATTTTAATCGATTTCTTGTCTCTAATTTGCTTTAGAGTCAAAGTACCGACAACATTCTTTAGCCTCTTGTTTTGATTCAGTCTCGTCTTCAGTTATAAATCGATGGATTTAATCCTGTTTACAAATATTGTTAAGAAAGTATTTTTATTTCAACTTTACCACGATCTATCTTTCTTCTCTGTAATATTAACCATCAATCACACTGTTTGGGGCCTATGGCATATATTATCTGTCATTTATTCAATTGGCGCAGTTGATGTATTTTCCATCTTTCTAAATTTTGTATTTTGTTCCTTGATGTACAAGAATACTTACTTCGAGTTTTCACGCCATCTAGTTACAAGAAAAATACATTTTGAAACGACTCTTACTCATAAATAAAACTCATCCAGATGATTCACGAGACTCGGCTGGAATCAATTCCATTTATTGTTGTCGATTGTAAAGTAGATATAGTTTTGTACTTTGGACTGATTTTTCTCATCATTTTAACCCCAAAAATGTACATTTTTACAAAGTAAATTCACATGATTATTAATTTCAGCAACTAAAAGAGACATAATGTTTTATAAACAGTTTTTGTTTAGCATCTGCAACCCTCAGAGTAAAGAATATTCAACCACTCTTGTTAAGCGACTGCCACATTTGTCTTAGTTGATTGAGGCTGAAGAATGTGACCAAGAATATGTTGATAACCCTTCGATAGGCAAGGGCTTTTTTGGAGAAAACATATTGAAGACTAAAAAATTTTAATAGGAATTACGACAATTAATGTGTCATACTGTCAAAAAAGAAGCTTATATTGATTATCATTCAATCATTTCAAATGCATGACGATAAAAAATTGTTCGATCTCTGCAAAGCACTTCTTCACAACAAATAGTTTACCATGCAAGTGTTATATTCTGGAAACATCCACTAGTTATTAGGAGGCACATTTGGAGAATACGGCGGATACTCAACTAATTCGAAGCCTGTCTAAGCTAATGGACTTGTGACTGAGTACGTTATTTTGATGTAAGGAAACGTCTTCACTCAACTTTGTATTAAGTTGCGTATAAAGTTTGTATAATAAGCACCTATAATTGAGGCTCATTTTTGGTGGTGATTTATTGAAACTTCGCCTTCAGCATCCCAAAATACAGTTAGACCCGCACACGGGTCGATTCATTTGCAATTCGAGTTGTCAACGGGAGTCGCGCGCAACCTTGTCTGTGTTTCCCAGTGGAAGTCCTCACACGGGCCAACTGCCAGTTGTCATCTCAAATCCAATTGGCAACGTGAATCGCATGAGTTGCACGCAACGTTGACTCCAGTTGCAAACAGGTTGCACAACTCCGATTGCGCGTTGCACAGTCAAGTTTCAAACTCAAATTGCAAATGAGTCGACCCGTGTGCGGAGGGCATTAGAGTGATATTATCTGTTGATTGTTTCACCATGAATTGCCTCGGTGGTGGTTAACGTCGGATGTTTCTACTTCTTACTCTGCATTTTAATCTCTACATCAGAGCGATGGATCCTTGACTCAACCGTTAATACTAATCTTGGAAGAAAAGATCACAGTATTTGTCGTTCCGTATTCGTTTATGAGAATCTATAAAGAATCGTTTTTTTGATATTTTCAAATTTGATAGCGATTATTGGTGCTCCACATGCATGTATAACATATTTAAACTCGTGCCAGTATCCTTTCACTATGACATATCGCACTAACCACTCATTCATTCAATCACCGCACGTTACTCGACACGATCCAGTTATTCGTGTCTCCCGTAATTTCGGTCTCTTTCAATACATTTAAACTAGCATCAGTATACACAAAGTAAGTTACAAGTTGTCTTGATAGATAATGGAACAAATTTATAATTGGGTCAACGGAATTCATAAGATTTTGAACGAATTAAAAAATTTACACTTTAATTGTTGCCTCCTAACCTTTGATATTTCTGTTTATTTTAACGTTTAATTCATATTAACGACCTATAGATTAGGTTAAGGTGTGTTTTATTTCATTAATCTCAGTTTTTGTCGCCCACTTTTCAAAATATTTACCGTAATTTTTTTCCACCCACGTCTATTTACTTTATATAGTTCAAGTTCATATAATCATATTGTAAAGATAGAATGGGATGAATACAATACCAAATTCAATGATGTCGAAATTGAAATGTAAACGTTTGATTGGAAGAATAAACATAATATTAATGTATTATTTGTTAATGTGTTCGCTTCAGCCGTACCTAGTTTGATGAGGTACAAAAGCTCCTACGAAAATATTACTAATTACACATTTGAAATTAGACAGGTATTTATATTTGATAATTAATATGGACAAATATTTTATTAAAACAAATCACTTCATGCATGTTTAAAAAGATAAATTATATTCAATTTTAGTAAATTATAAAACGAATTTGTTGCTAGATTTCTAGCAAATAAAAGATGCCAATTTAGCGAAATACCTTATTTTATGACATTTGTTATATTGGACGTAGGGTTTCCTTAAATCTTTTGACACTTTTAGTTCCTGTGCCACTAGGAAGCTATTTCTTTCAACTCTATTATTTGACCATTCTATTCGAGACCACTTATACTTATGAACAATTAAACTCTATTTTTCTTTGTGCCTCGTCCGAAAATAGTTAAGTTCTTCTAATATCAATTGCAGAAAACAGTTATGCGAGATACAATCAATATTTCATAAATACGCACGGCATTCATGCCAAATTAAGAAACGAAAAATAATGTTAGGTTAGGTTAGGTTTATTGCTGCACGAGGAGGCTTGGTGGCATTGTGATTTATATTTTATTTTTGAAACAAGAATACCAGTTTGTTACACATTGTTTATTTGCAGGCTTGCATCCACATTTTTTAAACCCTTGTCCTCCTGAGACTGACTGCATAAAATATGCTTCTCGTAATGATTTTAATTTATCTGTATCGACACCCGAATTTAAGCTAAAGTCCAAGGAGAATAAACAAACGCTTGGTCATTTTTCAACGAATAATCTAATGTCCGGTATTTAGCTAATACTTCGGGAGAATAGGCATGCGTGGCACGCCATCAGCCAACTGCCTATTGTCCTGGGATATTAGCTAAAATCCCAACTTGTCTATTGACCTACGACATATAGATCTCAATGGAGAATATTTTGAATAACAATAAAATCATATCCAATTATAAATATTTGTTTTTATTTGTCTATCTCAAAGCTTAAGCAGCAGTCCTCGTAAAAAGACTATTAATATGAATATTCACTTTTTTACATCAATAAAGTAATAGAAAAAATAGAGTTGGAAATAAGTTGGAATAAATTCCTTCTGGTATTCGCCCAATTCTTCACTCATTATAATATATTTGTCCAAAACATTTAGTATTTCGAAACTGTAAATTAGGTAATAGATACTTATTGTCAACAAAACATATAAAATAACTGTATTTTGCAATAGAATTATATTTAACCTTAACTATATCTAAACAGATATCAAAAAATTAAGGCAAATATGGTAAGCTTTCATTTTCTCATTATATTATCTGAATTATAATCAGAATAAATGAAGAGAAGAGAAAGAAATAGCAGAGGGAAAGGATGAATGAGATGACAGGAAGTAAAACAGGATAGGATACAATGGAAACAGGGCCGAGCCTAGGGTATCCGCTGCCTGGGTGCAAGAACAAAATATGCTGCCCTATTACCTAGTCGAAATTTGATTAGTAAGGCGAGATATGAGATAAATATGTATATTAATAGGTAAAAGTACCTATTAATATCTGTTGTTGTAATCTGTGTTTTTGCGGCAAGCGTCATATTCTTTATTATACACCCCACAAAAATTATCGCATCATTCATTATTATTTAAATATTTTAAATGTGATGCCTGTTTTTCGTATTCTATTATTATTACGCATTAAAACACCAGTTTAATCTACAGAGGACAAAAAGTTTGGTTTACCAAAACATATATACAAATAATTGTACAAAACATCTATACAAAAAAATGATTAAAATAAAGCCAGCCAATGAATTTCTAATAGCGTGTTTTGCCGCCCCTCGTTCTAATTACAGCTTCCATTCGTCTTGGAAGGCTTCTAAAACAGGTTCTGGACGTATCTTCACGGCATGTTTCCCCAGAAATTGAAAAGAACATTTTGAAAATCATCTAGTGTTCTTATTGGTAACGGATGTTACTGAATTTGCCATCCAGACATGTTCTATTGGGTGAAAGTCCGGGCTACGTGCAGCCCAATTCAAGTTGGGTATCTCGACCTCTTCTAAGTACTGCCGAACCACTCTAGTAGCATGTGGACGAGCATTATCGTGCATTAGCACATTCACTGGTACTAACTCCGTGCGACCCTCGAAAAAAAATCCTTCCCAAACCATGATAAAACCATGATAGAGCCACCACCAAAGCTTTCAGTTTGACAAAAATTAACCTGATCGTGCCTATATACAAGTACACGCCTATCTGATGAATGCAGACAAAATCTTGATTCATCCGTGAATAAAATATTGGACCAATCTTGAATATTCCAATTTGCGTGTTCTCGAGCAAATTCCAATCTTGCTACTCGATGTTCTCTGGTAAGACGTGGACCTCCAGCTGGGACTCTGGCTCGTATATGGTGCTTTATTGAACTCCAATTACCCCGGCGACGTATCTTTGACTGCGGCCATCTTGTATGAGCGCCATGATTCTAGCGGCTTCTTCATTCGTCACATGTCTTGTTAAACGTTGAGGCACATCCATTATTAACAAAACAAATTTAAATTTTCACTATACAATAACACAATTTGCTTAGAAAATTCTCGATCTCAATGCATTCATTCTCCAAGACAGAAATAATTTACTCGAGCATTTTTGCTTCCAAAAAAATTTCTGAAAAGAAACCAGAAATATATATTAAGTTGAAACATATACAGATTGTCCCAAAAAACTAAAATTAAGTATTAAAAATATCCTAAAATACTAGTGATGCGATAATTTGTGTGGGGTGTATATTACTTATTTATTATATTTTTTACGCCGCCCGATTCGCCTGAACACTCAACGCACTATTTTGGTATTGTTGTAATAATAAGAAAACAAAATTTCGGAGAAATCCCTCTAGATCAAAGAAAGGCACTTTGCGCTTTACAACTCTATATTTTTGCATGATGGGCTTCTTTTTTAGAGACATTTTACCTTTTGTCGCCCCGTTTGTTAGTGCCGCCCAGGTGCCAAGCACCCCTTGCATCCCTGGCACGGCTCGGCCCTGAATGGATACAGCTATTTAAAAAGTAGCCCACGCAATGACTCTCCCCAACAAGCCGTACATATGAAAAATTGGAAAGGTTGAATATTTTGGCGATATTCCTATTAGTACACTCAACATAACTATAATACTATTTTTCTTTCACACTTTTACACGCCATTCGATATTATCGTCTTTGGGGATCTAAGAAAATCGATAGTACTGTCAGTTCATCGATTAAATAACAAACATGTTCGATTTATTATTTTGATGAGATAAATTAATTTTCTAGAACATTTATGTGAGTATCGTAGCATCAAATTAACGTCTTATTTGTTCTGAGCACGAAACTAAAATCACGTGTTTAAAAAAAAACAGTCAATTCATAGGCGCCACAATTTTATTTTAAAAATTTAAATTACATAATTTGTATTTTGAGATAGGAATTATCTGCTTTAATAACTAGAAATGGTGAGAGTTAATTTATTATTATTACTATCATTGTATGAAAATTTGCATTTTCATCGATAAAATATGCAAATACATTTCTCTTATTTTTCATTCCTTCTATGGCATAATTTACAAACAGGAAAAAATGTTTAAAAGGTTTTTTATACACACATAATGTCACATTAATTAACATTTAATTGATGCAGCTTGTTATTTGCTAAAATAGTTCATGTTATCTTTATAAACTTCTGATTCAATTAACTAGAAATGTTGACAGAAAGGCATTTTTAGTCACATAAAATAAAAAGACAACATATTTATCATTTGTTTACAAAAAATACATTCTGGAACCTTCAATAAAACATAAAGATTAAATTACTCTGTATATTATGACATTTCATAATCGTGTGAGGATTCTCGAACAGAAATAGTTCGTATTAAATTATAGAGAAAGAATTTTTATTAATACTCTTTCCAAATAATTCTAGAACAATGTAGAGAACTATAGCGACCAATTAGTGCTCCAAATACAAACACACAGGTTAATATTGGCGCTCTAAAATATATCCATCCAACAAAACTCCTATAATTTTTTTCCATAAATTTTGGTGAAAATCGTACTCTCAATAACTAAAAATTAATAGTTATTCCAATACGAATTTTTCATCATCTTGTTCATCTATTTTTCAAGGATCAGATATTAATACGTGACTCACTATTTTCACTGCGTTTTTCTACAACTGTTGGTTTTTCACTTTGATCTTCCTCACTATTCATGATCTTCATATTTCTATTTACTTAGTCTTAGCATCTTGTTTTTGTCGTCGTTTATCATCCATAACTGGTATACAATCTGTCAATTCTCTTTCTATGTATTAGTGGTCATAATATGCTGTCTGAGTGCATAATCTACACTACGGCTTCCCCATTATATTCCCATACAATTTGATAATTTGTTAATCTCCCCATTTCTCACATACAATTTAATTAACGTAAATTTTTCTCTTAAACACGTTGTTTTCATTGTTTTTGTTTTATTCTCTATCTTAGCGCCATTGCTTCTGATTTCTCTTTTCAGTTTAAATAATAAATTATGTTAATACAGTTTCCCTTGGAACGGTTTTTTTGACAACTCCTGAAAGGAGTTTTTGGCATTATTTTTAAATTCTAATTCCATTGCTTGCTCTCATTCTATAACCTCCTTTTCCGACGATTGCTCCACTGTCACATTTATCAGTCTTCTCATTTTATTTGGTAGTTTAGTTACTGAGTGCTAAATCGGGAACGTAAAGTGGGTGGTCGAAGACTTCTCTCGAACTTCTGGAGACGTTCTTGTGTAATATTGACACTATGTGACCTTGTATTGTATCCAGAGGCAATATAGGGTGTTCAAGTCAAACTCCCTTCTTTTGAATGGCTGGGGAGTACATATATTGCTTTTAGTATTTTTTGTCTCTAAATTTTTAAAAACATTAGCGCTCTATCATAATTTAATGTGCAATTTTGTGAAGATTCAGATGTATTTGAAATTTGCAGTAACGAGAGAGCTACAACTTTGACCATCTTTAGCAAATTTTCTACACCATTCTCCAACAGCACTATCACTCAAAGAGTATTTACCATACACTGCACTCATTCTATGATTTAGTTGTTTATAGTTTGTTTGTGTTTTGGGTCGTACTAATATAAGTAACCATTTGTTAAAAAAAAGTTTTAAGATACTTCAATAATATCTTTTGATTAAATAATGTCGCTAAAAAAAGTCGGAAAACAAGGTGTTGTTGTACATAGCCAGGGACTAGAAATTGTACAAAACGTTAATAAAAACTTTATAAAAAAAGAAGCAGCTCTTTTTGCATTGCAGAGTAATTAAATGTGTGGTTGAAACACTAAAATATATTACCTATTTTCCTTTCTACTTGTGTGTCCCAATCTACTTATCCAAAAATTATAAGGAAGCTCAAAAAGTTGAATGGTGTGGGCCAAGCACGTCACTTACATCGCCGAAGAAAATTAAGACAAATCGACAAATTATCTATGACTTTTATTTGCTAGAGAAGAAAGTTCCTACATTAAAATGTGAGATGGCACAGGAATGGTCTAGTATTTGTAGACATACTCGTACAAAAAAACACGAGGATGAACTTATACAAAAAGAGAATTTGTCAGAGGATGATCATGATATAGATTGTTTTACACTTTACTTTAGTTGTGATGATGATTCAATTTCTTGTAACAAATAATTAATTTAATATAATGAAAAAGTTTTTTATTCTATTGTAGCTAGGTCTCCTTCATTTTTATTTTTTGAGATAGGAGTTTAAAATTTGAAGGGCTTTATAAGATCATCTTATTGAAGCAATATGCTAAAAAGAGAGAAAAAAAAAGATTCTCCCATCTTACTCATTGCTGTTAAGGGCGAAAAGGAATCAACTGATGAGAAATTTAGTCCGTCTTTCAAAATTTAACGTTAAACTAAATAAAATATTTCAAGCGATCTAACAATTTTAGTGGACTTGGGTATTATAAATATAGGTTAATAAATAAAGTTGACATAAACTTAAGTATACTGTTAACAATCAACTGTTTGAATTTTTATTTGAATTTGATGGATCTAGATGGATATACGTTAAAGTGAGATCGACAGTAACTGAGTGGTGACGCCATAATTACATTGTATGTTTGTCTTATTTGATTTGTACTTTAGCAGTGTATCTTTCAGCTCTTGGAGTAAGAATTGTATGAATCGTACTTCACAACTTAAGGCTGGTTTATAAACATTGACGTTCGCGCCCGCGCTGACGCTCTTATTGACGTTACGTTCGACTTCACTTGGGCTAGACACTGGAACCCGGGTGCGGTTGTTTGTGTTATTAATCACACTTTGTAATGTACTGAATTTATGTTGAACGCGAACGAAGGTGCCAATGCGGGCGCTAGCGTACAAGTTTGTAAATAGACCTTTGCAATTGACGATTGTATAAGTTATAGTTATTCGCTCGTAGTTCATCAACTTCAAACCACTATAGAAATAAACTTGTAAAACTTAGAACCTTCATGCGTTAATGAAAAAAATGTATATATAAGTATCAATTGTTTACAAGAGATCAAAATTATTGATAATGAAAATTGCAACAAAAATCCTATTGATTAATAATTAGTCAAAATATTTATTACGTTTGTTCTTACAATAATAATTGAATTCCAATATAGCATCAAGTTATGTGATTCTATAAAACATTTAATTGATGACTTTTATAGCGTGGTCAAAACCTGTAAATATAAATTGATAATTTTTTAGTTATTGCCTTCATTAAAAATTAAAATGAAACTTAAAACTCTTGTAATCCGAATATTCCATTACTCGTTAGCGTGTGTAATCTTAATATGGTATCTTTTTTACTGTCCAGTGGCGTAAACACTTTGATGAATCAGTGAATCAACAAATTTATTTAGTTAAATGTAATGTAATGTGAATAATGTACTGTTCTTATTTATATAAACACTATTTAATCACTAACACTTACCCGCTTGATTATTCACTAATTTATTTCAAATACATCGCTTAGTTTTCTTTATTGACTGACTTAAAGCTTCATATATTTAAATTGCTTCCTAAAACTAGATTATAATTTCTAGAAACGTTAATTATATTCATATTGAACACATGTTCACACTAACACTCACAATTACACTGTTTGAGGTGCGTTTCGATAACCAACCAATTTATCGTCTTCGGAGAATGAAAGTGAACGAAAACCTGCCAACTTGACCTACCTATTCTATACTAAATTTTCCAATCAATGAATTTCCTCGCGTAAAAAATATTTCCATATTCATTCCTTCATAAGGAATAGACCGTTTTTCCTTACTACTTTTAACAAATTCAATGCTCTTAAATGCATCCAACCATTTATTATTATTGGATACATTTCTTAATAATTTTACATCATCGGATCTCTTCATCTGCTCACCATACTTGACACAATCAATACAGCTAATTTCATAGATACTACTCTTTTCTAACTCTGGTATTTCTTTCTTAGGATGGCCCAACAATTCTTTCAATATATTTCTGGAATAAAAAAGGTGGTTCCAAAGAGACATTTTTTATACCTTTAACGGTTAATTAATATATCTCAATTCTTTAATCATAACCGTTGAGTATTGCCATATCCTGAGTTATAGTGAGTTATAGTGAGCGATAGATTTCGCCCGGATTCGTGATCGACCGATAATAGGAAACCATATTGAATGTCACGGGTCTGAAATTTTATTGCAAATTTGTTTGGTCTACACGTATTATGACCTGAAAAATTGAATAAAATAGGTTTCAGATCTTTAATTGTAATAGTTTTCACGTTAACTGACGTAAAATACAAAAAACTCAACTCCGAAATACACTTTTTATACTTTTGGAATAAAATAAATTGTATACATCATTATCTTTAGAATTAAATTTTTTGTAAATTTTAGTTGAAAATTCAATGCATTTATTAGGCATTTAACGAAATTATTTTACTAAAAAAAATTTTGTGAAATGCGGTAAAAGATGATAACGATTTGATTTCACTTTTCAAGTGATTGTACATTTTCTTTGCATTGTAAAATATTGAGTCCTTAACTAATTCTGAACGTGGAGTAGATAGGTAAAGGTCGTGCTACGCCTTAAGTAGATAACCATGCAACCACCTTTCTGAAATTGGAAAAGCGTGCGAATTAAGCAAACGGATTCAAAAATGAATAAGAAAGACCCCTGCTGTTTAGTCCAAGTAAATATCCAGCAGCTCTCTTTTGTAATTTGAGGATTCGCTCAAATTGAGCTGCACAACACGTACCCCAGAAGGGAAGGGCTCTGAGATGCGACTCAATAAGGGCATAATAAACTGTTAAGGAGGTCGATAAGATCAGTTTTTTGCAAACTGATCCCAGCGCAGAACAGGAGGAATTCAATTTCTTAGAAAAGGCTGAACTTCTTCATCTATCCCACATGTAAATTCTTGTTTTATATCACCTGCGCTCACAATAGTATTGTTGAATGTTCTATATACGTTTCCATTGCCGTGATTGGTTTTCAGCCTACGAATTTTCCCATTTATTGTTTTATCATCCATTTTTGCTAATATATTTCTCAAAAACTGTGTTGACGGGAATTGTATGGATTTGTAAAAAATAATAATTGACTGGTACTAAATGCCGTTTTGTGGGATTCACATCCATTCCGAAATCATATCTTCACAGTTGACTGATTTGGTCTACAGATCCACTTTTTGTACTGAAAATGGATAACGTAATATTTTTTTTTCACTTCCAATTTATTAAAACTATTTCTAACGCTGGGGCGAATTTATACATACTGTTTGTTACTTACTTAATTTATTTAAACATTTACTATTAATAATAATTATCCATTTATATTTAAGTATTCACTAACTTGTATGATTTATTTATATTCCTCAGCTACTTTTTACTACTTCGATATGTTCACTATGACATTCAATTATTTAGCCGATAAAAAAGCAAATAATTTCTCGAAAAATTTGATTCTAGAAAACAACTAAATAAATAAAAAGGCCTTTCTAGAAATTGTTTCTAGAAAACAATATAAACAAACCTTTGATATATATAAACCTGTGAAAAAACAATATCAAAGGTTTCATAACCGAACAGGACCAGCTTCTTGGTCAATTTCATGAATGATCTCGTAACAATAATAAATATGATTGCAGAGAAAATGTTTTTTTACGTTTTTAGGATTTTTGCTGTAGATGTGTGTTTGTCATTTCATTAAATAAAACTGAATTATTTGTTATATACTTTGATTGTTTGTTGTTTCACCTCTTCATTATATCTTGTTATTTCAACCACCTTCCATAATTGTTTATGTTTCATACACATGATTCCACGCTACTGCTTGTGTCGTCTTAGCATAAGCAGTTATTTCTTCTCAGGATAAAATATTGTAAAATAATTTCTTCTTCGAATGGTTTATAAAAATTACTAGGAATCGATTTCATGCGGCTTGCATAAGAAATAATGATTGTGATACTGTTTATAAAGGCATAAAAGAAAATGATATTGCGCAGCTGCATTAGCATTTTATTAAATAACATCGCAACTTCTTATCGAAAAGGAGTTTTATATTCGTGGATATGAACCATTTACTGATTTAGAATGATAATAAGGAAATATTTTCTACTGCTTCTCCACTTATTACAGTGGTCGAAAAACTGACGACTTGATAATCAGTTAGCCGTGTCTTGAAATATTGCTGTCATCTTCATAAATATTAGTGGTTATCATTGCCAAACAAATCGAATGGGTTATTTGCAAGGGTGGTTGTGGAAAATGGGAAAATTCTTGGTAGCTAGAAGTGAAAATTTCCTATGGACTAAGCAGGTGGGTCGGTAGTACGACATAATTTTTAAACAAAATAAAATAATTTAGCTGATGATTTGATACTTTGGACTAGAAATTCATTAGTATATTCTCACTTTTAAAATTTCAGTCAGCATAAGTGTAAACTTTCATTTTGGATATTGATTTACATTTCCAAAGACGGAAGGACTTACACATTTAGCTATAATTAGAAAATTTATTCTAGTACTATCATTACAGTTGAGAGTGTCCTTTATATTTGTTATGTTTACAATGGTTAGAAGAGTTTAAAATGTTGATCATTTTTTCTGCAAAAAGGACAAAAAAGATAAAAAATTTGAACAGAAACATGTGGTGAGGAAAACATTTTTTAAACAACCTATACTTTTTGTAAAATGTATCTACTGAATATAGAATGTTTGATGTAAAACTTGGTAGAATTGATCATAAAAAAACCATCACTTTCTAATAATTAGCAGTGAAATTCGCTAGTGAGTGAGTCAAAATTAATTGTCATGGATATGAAGGAACGATATGATATAGTTAAGAGTATATATAGGCGTATTAAAAATAAGAACTATAAATCCTGGTTCAGGAAAAGTTTACATATATCTGCAAAGAACATGCGATCTATATCTCACCTAAGGAAATTCTCCGAAAATTTTTTTCGAGTCTGAACGATTGCACATTAAATCACCTTACCAGAGATAAAAATCCAGCATCGGATAATCGCCCAATATCACTCCTTCCCCCGTTACCTAAGATCATAGAAATATTGGTCAAAACGAAACTTTTATCATTTATGTTTAAATAATATAAAATACTTACAACCCATCAATATGAGTTTTTGAGTAACAAATGCACAAATGATGCTATATTCTTCCTCCTAAATAATGTTTACTCTAACCTTAACAGCCATCACTGCATCGCAACAACTTTTGATTTTTCTAAGGCTTTCGATTGTGCTGATCATCATATTTTAGTCAACAAATTGCAGTACTACAGTTTCAGGGGAACACCTCTAGCATGGCTTAAGTCAATCCTTACCAACAGAAGTCAGCTTGTACGGGTTCATACGAAATCTTCTTGCAAGCCAAAAGAATGTGGAGTGCCCCAAGGGTTAGTACTAGGCACTATTCTGTTTCTTCTGTTTGTAAACGAATGGGAGTTACATACTGTCGCCTTATCTAAAAAATTAAATTCCTCCTGTTTTACGCTGAGATCATTTTCCAAAGAAGTGAACTTATCCATCTCTGTAACAGTTTATTATGCCCTTATTGAGTCGCATCTTCGATATGCCATTCCCCTCTGGGGTACGTGTGGTGCGACTCAATTTGAGCGTATCTTTAAATTACAAAAGAAAGCTGTTAGATATTTACTCCAACTAAACAACAGGGCTTACTGCAGAGACTTCTTTAAATGGTTAAAAATTCAGACTCTTCCTTCCTTATTTATCTTTGAATCCGTTTGCCCAATTCGTAAGCCCGCTTCTCCAATTTCAGAAAGGTTGTTGCACGGCTAGCTTCTCAGGAACGCGGAGCACGACCTTCACCTACCTACTTTGCGTTCAGAATTAGTTAAGGGCTCAATATTTTACAATGCAAAAAAATGCACAATCACTTGCCAATTGAAATCAAACTGATATCATCTTTTCCCTCTTTCCGCAAAACTTAAGAACATATTTACTGAAAAGTACCTTCTACTCAGTAAACGACTTCTATTCTATCAATAATATTTAATTCCGGGTATGCTGTATACTGGTTCAATTTTGCTACAGACTATACTAATTATTACCTATTACTATTACCTATAATTTTGTTACTCATGCGGTGGATTTCTTCGGTATATTGAAATTTTATTTTATTCTTACTTTTATTCAGTTATTCTTAGTTTTTACAAGCTTTTGTCTATAAATTGTAACAATTTTTTGTCAATAACGCATTTCTCTTTCATTGTGGACGTTTTTAATGTCATTTCACTACTTCAATGCTCCAGAACTCACTGTATGAATCAAATATTCTTACTAGTCAAAATTCATTATGATGGATACTAACGTACAATGTGATAGTTAAAAGTAAATAAAGTGTGGACGTTTTTAATTCCAATTCATTGCTCCCAAACTCACTGTATAAATCAAGCGACCATACTTTATACATGGTGGTCCATTAGTGGGTAGAAATGGAATAACTTACTTAAGACGAAATACAAAAAAAATTGAATAAAAGTTATTATATTTGCTCAGATACTCATTTCTAAAATATTTTGAGGTCTATCAGCCTAAGCGTGATAGCATGAAGTAAAGTTTTTTTAAATTGGACACCCTGTGTATTTGTTTACCATCGAATTTAGCGTAAAATTCTGCATCTAGCCCTGTCTTTTCTTTTCCCATAAATTGTGACGCTGCCAAGTTGGAGCGAAAAATATGAACGAATATTTGACGAATAATGGTGTACTATAAATGCTGCCTAGTAAATGTTATTAGTGAGAAGTAACTAAACTTGTTTGGTAAATACGAAGGTAAAGGATGGCTGAAATGTTTTAACAGAGTTTCGTTTGGAGTTCGTAAGCATTAATTCAGGAGATTTCAATTAGCAGAAACTTCATTTTTTCAAATGAAACCCCCGGTATATTATTTAACCATTTTATAAAACTATTTCTTCCCTTCAAATTATGTCTGGTAATGTACACTCTAAAATTGACTGTTTTTAAGAAAATTGAATGATTAGTTTATGATTTAAAATTATTCACCTTTTTAACAACTAAACACTTAATGTGACGTTTAAAATATTTCTATCTGTTACTACTTCTTTTATTTCATTCTTTTAGTTCTATCAATATTATCAATTTTAACAATAGAGTGAATATTTACAATTTTTTAACGAATTTCACTTTCTTATTCACATTTCTAATGATATTTGACCTACCAACCATATAGTTGGAAGCTGCGTTCACGAACTATGGATAAATCGAAGCTACGAGGATGTATTGATATCTAGTTAGCCTAGACCAGTTCCCTGCATAAACAAAATATTGCGTTACCATAGCAACGAACAATAACTTATTAGAAGTGTCAGTGTAAAGTTAAACGTCAAAAAAGTAAACCAGAGTTACGCAAAAAATTAAAAAAAAAAAGATGTCCACCGAAATGGCGAGAATACAAAAATTGGAGTAACTAGGCATCATCAAGTAGCTGTATTTAAATGGGTTAAGAGGTAAGCAGATTTATGAAGATATGCTTAATACCCTTGGTGATCAATGTCCTTCGTATGCGACTGTGAAAAATTTTCCAATGAAGATGATGACCGATCGGGAAGGCGGCCAGTTTCTGTGTCAGTCCCCGAAAATATCGATTCAGTTCACATAAATTCGGACATGAGAAAGATTGCTGCAAAATGGATCCCCAAATGTTTGAATTTTAACCAAAAACGTGGTAGAAAGGGTAGAAGCATCGCGTTCGATCTGTACTCGATTTGAAAACGATCTTCTTAAATCGAATTGTTACTATGGCTGAGACTTAGGTACATTTCTACAATCTAGAAACAAGGATGGAATGGTGACACTCTGGTTCTCCAAGACCTAAGAAGTTTCGTGTCCAAAAATCTGCTGGAAAAGTTTTTGCTTAATTGTTTTGGGATTGCTTTGGAATAATCATGATTGATTTTTTGGATAAAGGTAGAACAATAACTGGAGATTAATATTCGACATTACTGACCACTCTACGGGAAAAAATTAAAGAGAAAAGACGCGGAAAGCAATCCAAAGGTGTTTTGTTTTTGTAGGACAACGCTCCTGTACACAAATTTCATGTTACCATGCAAAAAATTCGTGATTCAGGGTTTGAATTACTAGAGCACCCACCTTATCCACCAGATTTGGCTTCGTCCGACTGTCATCATATTTTGACATTGAAATTTTATTTGATTCTATAGTAGGCTAAGAATTTTTCAATATAACAGGTTCAAATAAATGTTAATTAGATTGAAATACTAATATAAAATGACAAAGCCAGCAAACATTTGACCGCAAATTCGTTGAGTGTAAAAATTCTTATATGTCGATATAAATTATTATCACAAATGAATTATTCCTTTATTTTTATTTTATTTTATGAATGTCATTTTAAAATTAGTATTACCATCTTTTGGTATAATTATAGATTTTTTTTGTTTTGTGTAGCGCTATCTATATGTGGAAACTTAAAGTATTTAGGCCTCGATTACCACCCATAGATACTTGAAATTAAACAAAGACAATGCATTTTCATGAAACGAATAAGACTTCGTTATTTATATTGATATTTCCAAATTAAATCTTGTTATATAGCTTCAGATACCTCCAGGAAAAGACCAAGGAGACCGTGAACACTATTCTATTGCTTTTTTTTGTTACTTATCCATGTGTTAGAAAATCTATCATTTAACTGTTGTGTACTTGAAACAATTTACGGTAATAAAGTTCCATCTAGTTAAAAGTAAATGACGTCTTACAAAATCATGTACCGTATCAATTTATTTTCTTAACTTGTTATTCTTAAGGGATCCCCAGTTACATTTTGAAAAAGTGGTTGAACTTCATCTAAGATTTTAGTAGTTATGTCTTTTTATGTATTTGGAACAAAGCCTAAAAATTTCCACTAAAAATAAGTGTCACAAAAATTTGATTATTTTCTTTAACATTTGAGATATGATATTTGAGGAATTTCACACATATTGGAAATGTTATAAAATACATCTGATTGAATATACATCATTTTTCTTCATATTTTACATAACGTGAATGTACTGTTGAGTTCAGTGAAACTGGTTTTAACGCACTAATCTGCTTTACTTAGTTACTGGTTTGGTTTTGTTGCTACTTATAGAAGAATGTCACCGGATCAAGTTTGGACACGACCTAAAAATGGAAATCTCTATTCATATAAGTGTATATTACTAGCTTCTTTATCAACATAGATAAAATAATAGAACCGATATTCATGAGATCTCTATGATGACAATTTACTGCCTGAAACTATTATTTTTATTATACCATGAAAGGTGATGACCTTAAGTCAGAGTGTTAATAACTTCCTTCTTTATATAGATTCAGAATAAACTTATCACACAATTACCAATTATAGTTTTCTTCGTTCCAGATAATTGGTCGTATCAAAAGGTATTCTTGTAAATTATTACTTTCAAACATTAATTGTTCTAAAATAAAGATGTCGAGGATCTCAATACGACCATTCAGAATTTTATTCCTGGACAGTTGGTTCCTTTCAAATCAGTCGACACCGTTATGAACCAGGAGGACATAATCAACTATCCCACGGAGTTTTTAAATTCACTGGAATTGCCTGGATTACCATCTCATAATTTGCAATTAAAAGTAGGATAAGTTGTCAGCTGTTTAACATTAATCAACTTCAACTGTGCATTGGAACCAGACTGGCTGTGAAAAAGATTATGGATAACGTCATTGAGGCAACAATTATAAATAGAAAATACAAACGAAAGGATGTCCGATGATTCCAACGGATTTACCATTTGGTTTTAAGCGTTTACAATTTCTGGTACGTCTTGCTTTTGTGATGACCATAAATAAATCGCAAGGTCAATCATTGGAAGTTTGCGGAATCAATTTGGAGTTTTCCTGTTTCGCCCTTGGACAATTATACATCGGAAAACCGTCATCTTTGTCTATTTACAAGACAAAACAAAATATAGTTTATCAGAGAGCTTAAAATTGATTAATAAATTTTATCATAATTTGTGTCTGTCAATATTAAATAGAAACCTTATAAATAACCAGTATTTCACAAAAATCTGTTTTATAAGCAGTCAACATCATGTAATTAATCGAAAATAATAATAAAACTTTATTCATACCGAGCATTTTTTGTTTGTTCTAAAAAAGGATTCCTTTTGTTTGTTTCAAGTTTTTTCATATAAAAGTTTAGGTCTTTTATTTATCGACTGAAACAGTACGAAGTCTGCGGGGTCAGCTAGTATGTAAGATACAGGGTTATTCTAAATGATAGACCCCTAGACTATCTCGAACCACCACGTTCCGCTTTATTTAATGAACATTTGGCTGTCAAAAAGATTTCGCGTTGGATACCGCATAATTTGACAATCGCTCAAAAAAAAGCTCGTGTCAATCGGTGAAAAGAAGTTGTGACAAGCGACAAATCACGGATTATGTACAGGATTATTCTAAATAATGGACCCATATTTAAAAATTCGTATTTATTAAAGTACAAATGCTACATGAATAATTTTTATACCAATGAAAAGAGGAAGTATCAAATTTTATTTTAATGTATTACAAGTGTTCAATGTGGCCTCCAGCTACTACACGGTAAACATCTACGCGGTAGCCAAACTCATCCCACACACGAGTAATTGCATCTGCTGTTACTGAGTGCACGGTTCTGCAGATCGTTCTGAGTTGTTCGTAAAAGTGGGACGAAAATAGCTTGTTTAACATAATCCCATACAAAATAATCACATGGGGTTAGATCAGTAGACCTCGGTGGCCAGAAGTGTAGTGCCAGGTCTTTGTTTCCCCTGCGACCAATCAAGCGCTGAGGAAGGGATTCATTTAAAAAGTCTCGTACAACGAAGTGCCAACGGGGTGGAACTCCATCCTGTTGAAAAATGAAGTCCTGAGAATCTTCCACAATTTGGGGGAATAGCCATTGTTCCAACATGTCTAGGTACGTTATTCCAGTTACAGTTCTTTCCGGAAAAAATGGTCCATAAACCTTTGTAAGTGATAAGGTAGAGAACACGTTTATCTTCGGTGAGTCTTTTTCATGTTGCAATGTTCTATGTGGATTTTGCAAACCCCATATGCGAACATTGTGTCTGTTGACATTTCCACTGAGGTGAAAAGCTGCTGTACAAATATGTCATCCTCTTTCATTTCGAGCAGATTATCGCAAAATTCGAGACGCTTCTTTTTGTCTTTAGACTGGAGAGCCTGCACGACTTCTAAACGATAGGGTTTGTACAGCAAACGCCGTCTCAGAACTTTCCATACAGATGGTTAGGGTATTCCAAGTTCTCCACTAGTTTTATAAGTATACTTACTTAGGCTGTGAACTAAATGTCTTCTATCCGTCTGACATCATCTTCTGACACTCGAGGTCGGCTTCTACTTTTTCTTTTACACACACTTCCAATCTCTTTAATATGATTAAACTAACGAGTAATGCTTTTTCTAATTTGTGGCTTAATACCACGAAAGGCCCGCTGAACTACAATTTGCGACCCACTTCTTGCGAACTCAATAACACAGAACACCTTGTACTCCACAGTCGCCATTTCACTCACAACTGGCAGTGACAGAGAATGGCGGCGGCTTCTGGAACCATCACCGCCTGCCTACACTTGTAATACATTAAAAATAACTTTGAAACCTCCCCTTTTCATTGATATAAATATTATTCATGTAGCGTTTGTACGAATTTTCAAAAATGGGTCAACAAATAGAGCCACTTCATACAAATACAAATTAGAAGATGAACTGACGCAACCGGTGTTTGATCATTTGACAATTAGTCATTCTTTTACATCAGCGTTTGTAAATGATTAACAACAATCATATATTGATGTTTCTCCATTAACTGGTGACTAATTTTTCGGTGTTCACGTGATCCTTCCAAATTTTCTATAATCACAATTAACTGCACACTGCACCTTGCAAACTGCAACTAAACTAAACTGTTAAGAATACACAACTTGGATCTCCTTGGACACAACTTGGTGGATCGAACAACTCTAATTGTAGTAGCGCGGAAAAAAATCTTGCCATAAAAGTTAAAATGCCATCAATGTTGCCAAGTACAGTGCTGCAGCAAGCTAATGATGGCTTCTGAAGTGATTGCGAATATATGGAAAAAACAAAACTTCAAGGCAACTTAAAATTCAAATTGATAAGTTGTATGAACAAGAACTTTTATTTTCCATTATTTCTATTTTAATATTGTTACCAACAACTAAAGAATTTTTACGTAGGATACGGACGACCTTTGAATTGTAATTATTTTATTCTCATTAACATTAACATTAAATTGTCGTTGGTGTTAGTTTTAAATACAATCTTTCTTTATAACATACAGGTTATTTGAGAGAATATAAGTATATTATAACTATTCACAAATAAAAAATACCCTTATATGTTATTCATATATTACAATAACTCTAAAGTTGTAATTGTGTAGGTTTAAAATTGATTTTTATTGTAGCTTCTACACATAGAATCTAATAATCTAGCAAAAACTGTGTTTCACTTGTATTTTGACCCTTAGTTTCCAGTAATTTTACCACCAGTTTCCACAAATTTTCAATGAAAATTCATGAACAAACTTTTGAGATCATGTTCACGCAAATATCAATATATGTACTAGGTCCAACGAAAAGTTTGCACCTAACTTTTCTGCTCGAACACGTTGATTTTGCTTTTGAGGGAACATATTTTGAACATATTATTCGATCTGCGCCTTTAACAGAGTAACAACCCTAAAATTTTAAATAGAAGGAGAAGTCGACTGATATATTATTTGAAAGGGCACTTTATTTTCAAAATAATAGTTGTTCTAGACTTACGCCTCGCTTATTTAATGAGAGTCATCCTGATAAAAATGTGAAAGATATGTACGTTAGCAAGATAGTTAAAAATTTGTAGATACCTGATCTGTCTGTAATGTAAAACACCAGCCGCAGAAACCGATCAGAAATGAAACTGTCGAAGTCGCTGTGTTAGGGCATGTTGAATTGGATCATGGAAGATGAAGAACCTCCGCACTATGTGGCTCCTGTAAGACAGTTCTTAGATGACCGGTTTCCTGGACGGTGGATTGGAAGATCTTCGCCAACGGATTACAGCAGAGTGCAGAAACATAACACCTAATATGCTACCAAATGTTAGAAATCGATTTGAAAAAAATCTGTATTATTGTATGGAATCAAATGGGTAACATTTTCAACATTTGTTAATGTAATGTTTCAATAAATCAATTCAACGGCTAGTTTACTTTTTTTTTACAAAGCATGTTAAAAATAAATGAATATAAAACTTATTTGTATTTTCCATTAATACCAAAATTATCGGCTTAATGTCTTTAAAACCGTTTTGGCATCAGCTGTTTTAGTAAAATTCAACAAATAGACAATTTCGTGCCTTTTCAAATGATATATCAGTCGAACCCTCTTATCATTTAAAATTTTAGGGTTGTTACTCACCTCCGCTAGGGAGGGATTGTATGTTTAAAATGTGTCCCCCTCAAAAGCAAAATCGACGTGTCCGAGCATTTTTGAATTCAATTACAAAAAAAGGAGAAAAGCTAGGTGCAAACTTTTCGATGGACCACCCTGTATAAAGAATTTTCAATAAAATTAGGGACTCTCCAATTGGAGATATAAGGCGTTAACATTATATTTATTTATTCTGTTTCACCTCATACTTTTCTTCTTCAATTCTAAATTTTGTTGAAATTTCTATACTGGATCTGCGTTAGTATTACTAAAGAAGGCTGTTATTCGCCGGAACCATATTGCTCCGTTTTGCTTATCGCTCTACGATCTCTAGAAATATTTTTCGTTGATATACCACGCTCGTCTTATAGCTGACGTGGTCTCTTAGTTCTTCTGTTTTCATCTTTTTCATAACACGTTAAGAACAGCAAAAATAATGCTGTTGCTTCACGTGCTTTGGTTATCGATCAAACCATTCCACATAATTATCTATGGCAGGGGTCTCCAAACTTTGAAGCCTTCGGGCCAGGATAAGTTTTTTCGATATATCCCAAGGACCAAAATAACAGTCGGTGAAAAATCACAATTCCATAAATCTCATTAGTGTTTCTTTTTTGTTTTTCTTTCACTAATTAGGATTAATTTCATATTTGTTGTTTGTTAGTTATAAATATGCTTAAGCTTAGATATTTTAGTTGAGTTTCCTATCATCAAAGTTTTACCTTGCAATTAAATGAAGTAATTAAGCAGTTGCGGGCCAGATTGATGGAACTGGCGGGCCAGATCTGGCCCGCGAGCCGTAGCTTGGAGACCCTTGATCTATGGCATTCCAATTTTTTTTCTACTTCTTCATAAGATCTTCCATTGTCTATATATGAGGAATGTATGTTTTACGTTATCTACATTTTATTGATGAGTGAGACATGTCAGATTTACTACTTTTCTGTATTTGGATAGTTCAGGTTGGATAGAGCGTTCAGGTGATAGCAGATCTACTGGAAAATTCCCCATAAGGGCTAATACCACCATTGTATGTACAGCATATTTGAAGAGCAGCCCTATGCACCCTAGTTATTCTTTTTTGGAAATATTTTTCCGGAATCTTTCTCTTATTTTTGCACCATTTAAAAACATGGAATTGGTAATTGACATCAACTATCTACAATATTTCTAATGTGTTCCTCAAAGATCATCTCTGACGAAGGTGAAATCCAAATATTTGTGAAATATTTTTGCCTCAACGACGAGGTCATCCATTTCTTCAATATCCCCATGGATTCTTTTGGATCTCCAGTGATCGCTATATCATGGGAGGTAGTCACTTCATGGCTTTTATATCTAATATATCCAAGACTATTCTGGAACTTCTTACAGAATAAGACAATTACCAAATGAGTGAAAAGTGACGTTGGAATGAGTATTATAATTATCAATTATTAGTAAAATGTGATAAGTTTGAGATGCTACTTTTAATGACTTAACTATTAAAAAAAATTATAGTTTATACTACTCATAAGTGTGGATTAAGCTGCAATTATGTGGTAGTTAAATTAGATTTTCATAATTTGGGAAGTATTTGTGAAATTTTTCAAGAGATAACTCATATTATAACGGTGACCGTTTCTCAAGAGGTTAACAATTTACCAATTTGATTATTTTATTTATTTCCATTTAATGAGAAGGCTCTTCTATAACTGTTTCCTAATTAATTAGATATATGCCTCATATTAACATAACTAATGAAGCAACAAAATACTAATTAGGATGACATAAGTCATTATTAATAAAAAATAAATTATATTTCAATACGATAAGGAATTAGAGGGTCACATATACAGGGTCCTTCACGACGAGCTGAATCGATATGCATATGGAAAAGTACTCCGACTAGTGTTCTGAAAATTTGCTTGCACGGGTTTTCCGAAATACTCGTTTCAGCTAAAATAATTTCAGTTTTCTTAAACTTCCGGTTATACCGGAAGTGGACCCAAACTTCGTTATTTCAAACGGAATGCTATGATTTTTATTAAATTTTTGGACTCTACGCAAAATTTCAACTTTATATTAGGCATTGTATGCTTAAAGTCCACCATTTTTTAATTATTTCACATTTTAGAAATTTTTGTACACACGAAGCCTTCCATTAAGAAAATTATATTTCTAATATTTTTGGGATTTGGACAAATAACACTTATAGCTTTAAAAATCTGAAAACCTTGACAAAAATTCATATAGGGTATTTAGAAAATGGTGCCGAATCTCGCTATCTAAAAACTCCGAAAACTTAATTTTTTGGTAACCCCCATTTTCTTCTCACCATTGTATTCTACGCTTTAGCTTGAGGAGAATTCGTTAGTAAATTCATAATTAACAGTTGTTGTAGAAACTTGAAAAAACTTAAATTTTCATGGTTTTTAGATAGCGAAATTCGATACCATTTTCTGAGCCCCCTATATAAAGGTTTTCTCAGATCTTAAAAGCTGTAAGTGTTATTTATCCAAATCCAAAAAATATTAAACCTGACTCAATTAAACTCAGAAATATAATTTTTTTAGTGGAGGGCTGCATGTGTCGAAAAATTTCGAAAATGTGAAATAATTAAAAAATTATGGACTTTAGGCTTCATATAAAGTCCAGTCCAGTCGCAGGACCCTGTATATATTTATTTAAAATATAAATTTTTCTTATTAGTACTAGTAGGTTGAAACTTAATTTGAATTTTTGCTTCTCACTAGGAGCAGTATCCAAATAAATAATTAAAAACTATCGTTCAAACTGTACAAAATATGAATTTTATTAAGAAGAGAAGGATGGGGTGGTAGTTTACTGATAAGAAGTGTTCTGATTCCAAGGTCTCAATTTACCTTCTCCTTGTTATATCCCCGGTAGAGTCCAGTTTCTTCCCCGAGTGCCAAACAAGATGGAACGAACAAATCAAAATTCAATCTTCATGGGATCGTGTATCTTCATTGGCTTACTAAAGGTCAAACTATTTCAACATTACTATATTGAAATTTTTGCTAAGATTTGAGGGAAAATAGAAAGAAAGAAAAACCTGAACTGTTCTATATTTGACTTTTCCCAATCTTTACACAATATTTTATAATATTGAAACGTATTCTGATTATTTATCGGTGTTGACGATCTAAATATAATAAGAGGTCTCATATTTTGTTCTAAAGGTATTTTTTTTTACAAAAAGATTCGCTGATTGATACCGCGAACTAAGCAACAGCTTTAGCGCCGTATAAATCATTTATGAGATTCTTAAAAATAATCATGGATGTTGAAGAATGTCCTTGAGTAATTACAAACATTTGAAACATTTCAAAGACGCGATCAATATAGGTATATTGTTACAAGAAAAAACAGTTATCAGATATAAATAAACTAGGAAAAATTAACGGAGCTTGACATCTGAAATATTAGTAATAATATTCATTAGTAGCTGATTGTCCAATACATTTTTTTGTTTGTTACCTCTTGTTTGTACAACAGTAGTTTTTAGATAGAGAGATATGTCTGTCACTTCTTTCCATTACATGCTTTACTAAACTTTCCCTAGATTCGTAGGGAGGATATTGTTGATAACCGAGTTCGTTCCAAAATTATGACATGGTTCTACTCCTAAGCTTAAATTCTCTAGAAGGTAAGGCTTCATCTTCTAAATTGGTGTGTATCCGTGATGATACGAGGTATGTTTAATTTTCAATAGTTCTAGTAGTTCAATTTTCAATAGTTCTACTAGTTCACTCATGATTGTTTTCGATTCCTTCATTAACCTGTGGGTGGGTATGAAGTTTCGGTAATTATTTAGTTTAGGTTGCATACGCCCGATTTCCTTGAAGTTTTAGTATGTTGTGGAGAAAATTATGCGAAAATGAGTTTACTGAAGGTGAACTCGAATTTTCTCTCCTATTTCCATTCTTCATGGCATTTATGATTCTGAGATTAGGTTCTCAGTCGTTCTCAAGCTTCTATCTTGCATGTTAAGTCGAAGAACTTGATTCCAAGGAAGCAAAAATCGTATTTTCGACTAATAAGGCCGTAGTTGCTCACAAATAGATTTGTTACATCGGCATCACTACAATGTGCCTGTTCACTCGTCCGCTATTGTTGCAGAAAAATTAAAATTTATTGACTTGTTTTCACCTGATCTGGCTCCCTTCGATTATTTTATGTTACCAGATTACAAAAAATGACTTGATGAAAAACGATTTCATATATGTCAAGAAATAATGGCAGAGAAAAACGAGTAATTTACGAAAATAACTTTTTGAATTGTTTGGAAAAAATTACTCTTCCATCAAAGTGCTTATGAATATTTCATCTAAATTCAGTAAACACATAATTTTCTAAAACCAAAAGTTTATTTTTGGGTCTATTCAGCGATTTGAGTAAATCTTGTAAATCAATAAACTAATATTGAGTCAATGGAAATTGATTTTATACAGTTCTGACTTGATAATTCTCAAGATACAACTGAAATTCTCATACAATTTGTTGCCTAAAATGTCTCTGAAAATGTGGGTAGGTAAATACTTATAACGTTATGCCTGTCATTCTGATTTAAAAACTTATTTCAAACGTTTATCCTGTGTGTAATTAAACAATGTGCTTCATATAAATTAACCTGTCATGGAAAACATGGTGGGAATCGGTTTTATAAGCAAGGTCATACGTCATGTCAGAGAAAACGTCGACCTGAAGAAGATCGCAAAGAAACATATTCTATTGTATGAATTTCAAGAGTTTATAATGTAAAATTAATCGTTTCAAATCGTTTATTTAGTAATAGATAACAGATTTAGTCATTATTGATTGTTTTTATTTTAGGTTTAGTATTATAGAAAAATTCTTGATTAGTAACTTTTTATATTACTAATAAGGTAAAAAAAATTTTGTTTGCTGCCCATTTCTTTCAGTTAAAATACGCGGCTTAGTTTCATTTCTCTATCAAACTAGAATTTACGAGGATGGTTTCAGAAGTACCTGGCCCAAAAATGAAAACAAAAAAATATCCTATCAGCTCCAAATATCCCTCCAGCACTTTTCCAGCGATGTTCAATAAGTCCGATACACTTTTTATAATAAGAATCGTCAAGCTCCTCAGAATAGCCATTAACTGTCGTCATCACCTCTTCATTATTGGAAAATATTTTACCGCCGATTCATTTTTTCAAGTCTGGGAACAAAATATTATCCAAGGGGCTAAATCGGGTGAATGTGGTAGCTATTAGAGCTTTAATTCATTAACTTTGGCCATTGCAGTAACGGTTATGTGAGCAGGTGCATTTCTTGATATAAAAACCCTTTCTTCTTAGCCAAATGTGGTTTGTTTTCCTTGTTTTCTTCGTTCAAAGGTTGCAATAAATTCGCATAATACTCTACTAAAATTATTTTTCGCGCATACCAAAAAACCGATGCCATGGCCTTGCCCACAGATGAAACGGTCTTTGCTTTTTTGGACCGGTTCACCCTTTTCAGTCCATTGTTTTGATTGTTCTTTTGATTCAAGTGTGAAGTGTTACACACGTTTCATCCATGGTTATAAAACGGCGTCAAAATTCCCCTTTATTTTTATGAAACATTGCCAAACACTCACGACGTTGCTTTTGTTTCATTGTGAGCAAATACGGTACCCATCTTGAGCAGAGGCTTCTCATATCCAAATTTTCATTTATTATCCGTTGAATCGTACTTTTCGAAATGATAACTATATCTGTAGCACGCGCAATTTCAGCCAGTTCCACTTTTTGGATTTTCTTCAACATTTCTGGAGTCGTCATTTGGCGGACTACTGCTATGCTGGTCTTCGCAGGACCATTTTTTTTATATTCACAAATTCACTGAGAACGTCCACAATTGATGGCTGCCCAACAAATACTAAACAACGCAATGTGTTCAAACTTGAAACATATGATATATAGACATAAATTATGGACATATGCTTTCTGATACAGTTGTATTTTTAAAAAAACTACCGCCATCTCTAGATCAGGTCAAGTAATTTTGGGACTATCCTCCTAAGGTTCCCATGTAATTTTTGTAGATTATCATGCATTTCATTCACTCATTCTATTTCTTTGTACATATTAATAGCCCAAAGAGTCCTTGTTTTATTTGAACACAATCAGTTATATTTGAATCAGTCCTCTATTGTGATTATTGTTTATTCGATTCCCCTCTGCAATAAATAATCCAATATTAGAAATAACGTCGTGATTCTACTTCTAGTTACGTATGTTGCTCTCATCGATTATTTTTATATGACCAATTAGTATACGAGGTATATCAACAACGTGAGTTAAAACTCTATTTATATCAACGGCAGAGCTGCGATCACGATTCCCTGCCGCTTGAGATCCACTGGGAATCGTTTTCTAAATGCAAAGAAAGTTAAATCAAATGAAATTCAATGGAGAACGAGTAAAGTGCACGATGAGGAACGATGTGGACGCCGGTTTTCGGTTACTGATGAACTGGTTCAAACAATTGGAGGAAAGCATATGCAAAACTGTAAGTTGACAACTAGTAACTCTTGCTATAGAATTTACGCATATCTTGCGATCGACAGAAAAGGTATTTTGTTCATTAATTCCTTACTACGATGTCAAACAATCAATGCACAAGTTTACTATTAAAAAATTGCGCTGCGCTATACAGAAAAACTGTCAAAAGTTGTTTTTTACGATAATGCCCGACCTCAAACGACGAACGTGACAAGAAACTCCTACAGGAAATTGGATGGGAGTAAGCAGAATGGTCAAACGTTCTCCTTACAGTCCTGACCTCGTGCCTAGCGACTTTCACCTTTTTAATACACCTTAAATCTTTTCTTTGTGGTAATAATATGTTTTCACATAGTTGAAAACACGGAAGGCAATCTTCTATGAAGAAGACATGCTATGTAGAGAATCAATTTAACAATAGTAAGATTTTTGTACAATAAATTATACCTTGTATTGTTGCATTTTTGACCCTACCTACATATTTCCATTGATTTTGAAAAGAAAACACTTGAAACAAGTCATACGTCTCAACCCCATAGACAACAACATGAATATTGAGACTGAAGACAAAGATTCTCTGGAATCTCCATATCAACTAGAGCCTCCTCTAGAAAATTCACCGTAAAACAAAACCAAAAAATCAGTAGAATCCCGAAAAATATCTCATCGAGGCGCAAAAAAGTGTACCAATCTTTTGAAGATGAAGAATACTGTTCGGCGGCCTTATTAGATATTACTCAAGCATTCGAAAAGGTATGGCACGATGGACTACTATACAAAATCAGGAAAAACTTTCCGCACAACCTTTTCCAAATCCTAAAATCCGATCGGCAGAACAGACACTTTCAAGTCCAAATCCAAGATTACATCACCACTCTACATCCAATTATGTCAGGAGTTCCACAGAGAAGTGCACTTGTCCCACACACAACAACGTAACTACCGCAACATATGCAGATGATACTGCCACGCAAGCATCTCACCAAGACCCAGCTATGGACTCACATATATTGCAGAAAAACTTGGACACCATATCCTTATGGCTACAAACTTGGAGAATAAAAGTAAACGAAAATAAATCTGTGCATGTTACATAGACCCAACGGAGAGGAACCTGATTAATTGTAATATTAAGCGGGCAACAAAAAGAGAGTGCAAAATACCTTGGAATCCATCTGGAGTTAGTCAACTATGGGGCACTGCATCCATATCAAGTATAGCAATTCTAGTAAGATTTCAATCAAAAGTAACCAGAATTATTTACGTACCCATAAGCATTATCGCTTGTGACCTCCAAATTAATTCAATTAAAGAAGAAATATCTCACTTCTCCCAAAAATATTCTTACCGCATGGAAACCCATCCCAACACATTGGCTCAACCTCTAATGAGACCTTCCACCTAGCGAAGGCTTAATAGACATCTTCCGTGTGACCTGCCTGGCAGCGTCATAGTGATGTGTTGTGTGTTTATACCTCAATTAAACGTTTTTTTTGTAAGTGAAGGAAAATTGCTTTATATCTATATTGCTTTAAACCATTTGCTCAATGTAAAATTTTACAAATTGCAAATAAAAAAAAGTCAAAAGAATTTTGAAAAATATTTTATTCTTCAAGGGACTTGGTGATTTATAGTCCTTTTCACAGATCCAGTATAATATATCAACCCTTTTAGAAGACTGTTGCTACATACAAGTCACAATCGATAAACTTTCATAAATTACGATAATATTCATAACGTCTGTACTTGTATTAGTCATAATAATCATGTTTTAAAACAAGAGTAAAGTAATACATCCGTTTTTAGATCCGACTGCGTTACATCCTCTTTTGTTTATTTTTTCATAACAAAATACAAACAATATAGTTCTCAGACCACCCACAACGTGTTCTTCCAGTTGAGCATGAAATGATTTAGAATATTTAATTAAGAATTTTTGGCCACTTGCAATGATGTAGCAAACACAAGATCGTTGAACTCAAAACAAACGATGAAGAATTATCCGAGAAAATAGCTTCGGTTTCTTGATTGTTTTTAATCATCGATCCATTTTTAGTTGATCATTTGTATTTCTAACAAGGAGGCGATACGACTGAATAGTAATGAAATATAAGGAATGCCTCTTCTTCGAATAAAACGCGGTTACCATGATTATTATCAACATTGAATTCAACACATATTTTTGAAACTACGATATATATGAAGCGTATATCAAAGATTATATACTCGATAGATCTACCACTCTGTATAAAAATTTGACGACAAAGTTCGATCCTAACGACATCTCTAGGACTGGCTCCGTACCAAGAAAAAAGATTTCTATAATCCAAGATTTGATCTAACGTTTATATCTATGTTAACTTTGCGGGAAATTTAAAAATAACTCGAGTAATTTTAAATGCTCGAAGCTAGTTGTAGTATCAAATAATGAATTAAACAAAAGTATTATGCAATATACTTTCATTTAGCTAACATTTCAAATATTGTTGTTTACAAAAAAATATAAATACCTGAAATTAAAGCTGTTTAGATGAAGTATTTTGTAAAATATTTTGGTTTCATTTACAATTTATGTGACAACCAGGTCCGACCATCTAAATTTCAAAATTAAATGATTTATATACGATATAGGTAGATGGAATATTGAAACACAAGATGATTATTATAATTTTCATTTTGTTTTTCACATTTTACAACTATACCCACATCAAAAAATTTTCCTTCACACTTTAGCGGGCTTAGGACTGTTAACAGTGAGATGTTGGAGTGTTTAAAAAATGTTTCTGTTTGTATATGGTACATACAATGGTATGTAAAAAACTGATTTTATATCCATGGATAATTAATGATTACCGTTGCCTTTTTTGCAGCTTTCCCTATATTTAACATATGCCATATTCATCACAACATCGTAGACTTTATATTGTTGATCTTTGCCCTTCAAAATTTTATTAATAATGCCTATGTAATGAAAGATGCATATGTTAAAACTAATATTTACAAACATATTTACATAATCTTTATTATCTGAATAAAATATTGAGGAAATGTCAAATTCTCCAAACGAAATATTTGTTTCTTTATGCCTAACGAATTGATTAACTGGGGCAATCTTTCGAAGATTTTATCATGTCCCAGACGTCTCATAAACCATTGAACTTGATTGAAAAGCTCAGGAAATAGCACGCAAATAAAAAATATAAAATAATCTTATTTATGAGAAAACAATTCCAAAAGAATGTTCAAAACATTTCATGATATATAATTAGAAGATTAATTAATCATCATCTCCAAAGGTCAAATTATCTTCCTCTTCAGGCTCGATTTCATCCTCAGAATGAATATGTGTAATAAAAAATCATTGAAATATTGAACAATATTTTTATTATATAAATAAAGTATTCTTCAATTATTGGACATTACTCCACAAGTATGCAATGAATCTTGTCTGTAACAAATATTGGAGTAACTCCAGTTGATACTCCTCAGATACAGGAAAATGTGAATCGGACCATTCTTCAGAAACAGAAGCATGTGATTCGATGTTATTACCAGAAACTACACTTTGCTATTATAAATAATTATTAAACTAACGCGCTCAGGTAAATCCCGAAATGCTCCTTGGGCTCTTCTACTATTGTGCTACAGTTACACGAGACAACAATAATATTTCAAGATGAGACTTGGAAACTACGAGGGCCGTTTTTTTCCAACCTCCGATCGCTCCGTGCAAACGCTACACGTTGACATTCAGGCGTCAGTCGGCGTTGTGTTACAGCCACGTAAACATGTCCGCTATTATTGATACTCCCGCCAAGTGTAATTCGTTTTCTACAGGCAGAAGAGTTGACAGAATGGTTAAAGAAAACCGCATATTCACCATTACTGTTTTGTCTACGGAATTTCTAAAAGTTTCAAGGTCTGTTTTGTATTCTATTGTTAGGCTTGTCGACAGATATGATGAATGTCTCAATCACTTCGATGATTATGTCGAAAAGTAACCGATAGTGTATCAATCTTTTGGTAATAAAATGATTGTTTCATATGAACTTGTCTCTTATTTATAGCCTATCGGAGGTTGAAAAAAAACGGCCCACGTATACACTTACAATTAGTAACTGATAAATTTCTCAACTGTTGCTATAGTAATATAAGATTTAATAAAATTTATGGTTTTCTACTACGTTTATATGTGGTATAATATAATAAAAACCAGCACCATGACCAATAATAGACAGTCCAGTAATGGTACTATTGAAAACAATATATTGTAATACCACTTTCCTCTTGTATACCACAAACTGTACAAATAAAAACCTTTTAAAAAATATTTGTCTGTGACACTGACTTGCTAAGCAACATCAGACAATATACACAAGTTCTGCAGGATATAAGAACCCGAAGAACCTTATATGGACCTCGTCCAACAACCGGGTACGGGGTACCATCAACTATCGTTTTATACGGGTTTTGAACTTTCGTTGTCGCATACGTATTCGTATATTATATTGTGCCTTGGTTCTTTCTCTTGGTACTCGTGGTATAAATGGTACTTTACCGCTATACACAAGACAACAATCATCCTCTTTTTATTTTTCCATTGAATACTTCTTTTTCTTTTCGTTTTTTTTTATTTCAATTCGAATCGGAACTCGATAGGATGATATCGGAGTAATGACCTATTGAGAAAAATATTTATACCGTTTGTGAACCGTTTTTATTAATGATAATCTATTGTAATTGACTGGGGCTCTACTTAATTTAAATAACTTTAATTATACTTAACTCGGTCCATTATGTAGGAATGAATATACGAGGGTTGATATTTAAGCTTTGAGACAAGGCAATAATAATGTCAATTTGTCAAATTTGACATTGTCATTATGAAGTTTGACATATTTATGAACATTATCAGAACGTGCTGTCATTTGAGTTGTTTACAGATACTTGAAATATTAATTATGGTCAAAAAATGGAATTAAATCGTGGACATTTCCATGCGATTATTTTCGACGTGGATTAAACCAACATTCGGCTGTCAAAAAGATTTGTTCGCCTTGTCGATTAGTGCAAAGAAATGCTAAAAAATTTGTTCGCGCACGAAGCACTTTGAAGCAAATGGTCGCCTTTTTATCGACATAACTGGACATTCGCGAAACGTAGAACGGTCAATTATGAATAGTACATCAGCATTTGTTTGCGAGAATGAGGACATAAATCACAGAAGACGAATCACTCTCTACTACAACAATGCGTGCTCTCACAAATTAGTTCAAAAAAAAACGTTTTTAAACGGTTAAACATAATATTGATGGGCCTTCCACTGTACAGTCCGTGTTTGGCTCCCAATGATTTCTTCTTATTCCCGTAGATAAAAAATAAATTGCGCGGTCAACGTTTTACTATACCTGAAGAAGAGGTTGATGCGTTCAAATCACATGTTTTCGGGGTGCCTCAATCGGAAATATATATATTTATAATAGTTTGTGCAACTATCGTATCAGTTCATCATTGCCTACATATTTCTGTTAATTGTACAGAAACTGGATGTGAAAAAAATAAATAATAATTAGTTTTTAACCCAAATTTCAGAATAAGAGCCCTTTTGGGGTATATATGCAACATAGCCCAACAGTTTCTTATAATAGTAATTGTGTATAGTTTGGTTCAACATCTGAGTCGACGTTCGGAAATACCAACAAGAACCAATGGATGAAAACAATATAAATAAAATGTCTGTCCGGAAATGATGAGGGAAAAATTGAACATTCAAGCATTATGACCAACGAACTTGTCGCTACGAAAAAAGATCTGTAAAAACCATTGTATCGCTTAGTTTTCCATAAGTTTCACGAACTACACTGTTGCCTCAAATTATTGTCAAACAAAAGCTAGGTTATTATAATTTTTGCTTAAGTTTTGGTCACATTCTAATTCAATAGTGAGTGAACTAAAACGATGCAGATGTTTCTCCGATAGTATAAACGAACTTGTGAGATAATGAAGACTCATTCTCATATGAAAATTCGCGAAATAAAGAAAAGAAAAGAAAGAAAGTGATGATTTTACAAAGCCAATTGAAGAAGAGACTACACAGGATAAATTACCAGCATTTATATGTAAAAACTAGGTTTCTATTTTCAAAATCTGTCTAGTATCATATCATATCATGAAAACAATCGTTTCATGAGAATGTTCATTATTATATTAAGCCCATCTTATAGGGTGGCGGAAAGCTCGGTCAAGGAAAAATTGCTAAATTTATTATTACCTTTATTAAGGCATCAAATGAAGGATCGATATATGAAGATCGAACGAAATTAAATTGCAATTATGCTAATTGTGTAAAATTTACTAATACTCGTAAATGGTCTAAGCAACTCCTCTTACTTTACTGGTTCATAGTGAAGTGCTTGTGCGTAAGTGATCACTGCCCTGTTACATAGCCCAAAGCGTGCGCGTTAAGACATTTTGTTGATATTGAATGGACCAAATATTTATATTAGTTGACCGATTATCAGCAAATGCTTATCGATCGCACACAGATGCAATTTTTTGACTTGTTGTTGGATATAGTTGGACGATTGAAATTCCACGCGTAAGGTGCTAAGATGGAGGAACTCGTCGAGTCCTAATGTAAACATATAACATTACTTACCATGTGGTCAACAAATTTCCCAACAAACAAATTTTTCGTAACCTTGTCGTTGAAACGCGGTCACGAACTCTGTCAGTCAAAAAGAAGGATTTACATCTTCCCATATAAAGTCCTGATCTTACACCTGATGACTATTTGAAACCGATGACAATCATAAGCTTGTTATAAATGGAAATTAAGTGAAATGTTAATGTTGATGAAATGGTACCTTATATGGTTCATGAATAAAGCATTAATTATAAAATTTAAAAAGTTATTTTAGTCGATTTGTATCAAAAATTCGTATCACAGTATAATAAAACAAAGATGATGGTAAAAAAAGAGCAGATATTTTTGAGGATTTTTCCACCACCCACCACCAAATTATAAATATCATCAGTAGTTACTTATTGGCAACACCTAAAGTTGCAAAAAATAAGAATTCCTAACATAGTTGTCTAGCACCATAGAATTATTTATGCTGATGCTATCAACTTTTTATACATGTGAGTTTCTCATATTTCACATAAATATAACAGAATGACAGTTTATTAAAGTTTAAGAAGGTTTAATGTTTAATAAGGCTTTTTCACCTTTTTCTTTACTTTTGACTGCGTCTCCAAAGGTGAAGTATGGTTATAAACTACTACTTATGGTAGCCGATAACCACTTGTGTTTCTTCGACTCATCTGTTTAAGCATGGCCAATATCTTTTTCTTCAATATAACACCCCGTTGACTACCAAATTGAACATGTATTGTTGTTTTTGCTAACCAAGTCGACCTGAGCTCAAACCAGGGTATAGACAAAATCTAAAAACTGGAAATTTGGCTACATATTGGAAGGCGATGGCAAACCACCGAGAGTATAATGCTTAGATAGCCTCACAACTTGGAAAGTACAACACAGGTATATCGGATAATGGATATGGCACAAGAAAAAGAACAAGAACTGTTTAATTGGCATTACATAGAATCTGACATATTTACTACCCGAAATTAAAGTTACAAGGAGGTGCCACTACCTTCTTTTGTTGAAGCCTGTGAGTGGATGTGAATAAAATTTTTAGACGACGCCATCTGAAAGTTGTTCGTTCTGTATTCGTTTACATACCGAAAGTTGCGTGACAACCATATAATATTGATAAATATCTACATTTAAAAAATGCAGGTTATATAGGCCACTGTTTTAGACGCACCTGAGCGTTCCTTTTAGCTGATACTGGCGCAGACCTGATGTTGAAAAGATATGGTGGGTGGGCTTCTTCTACCGTAGCGGAAGCTTAGATAGATGATTCAATAACAAACAAGATTGAAATTACTAATAGAATATTTTCTTCCACCACAAATACGAATCAGTCATCAAATTCTATCGAAGACACAAACACATCTACAAATTGTATCGAAATCACAAACACATCTCCAGAGATTCCATCAACATCTAGTAGAAATATACATATCCATCTGCATCCATTCCAATAAATATTAATAATTGTCCTGGAGGTACAATCAACATTATTTTTGCGAATAATTAATTAATATTGACATTGCAAATATCATTAAGTTCATTCTATTGTTTAATAAATGAAATGTTTATAATTCTCTTTTATTTATTTTCTTTTCTCAGTGTAATTGAAAAAGTTTTGGATCTTATGCGTCGTCTAAAAAATGTTGTGTGCGCCTCGGCTGCAATACTACTTTGTTGTACTTGACTGTTGCGCGCCTCGTTTCACTCGTCTCGCAATTTTCATACTCTTCGAACAAAGTAGCACTATCAGTCCTTGGCATACAAATAACTATTCTGGAAAATATTATATCAAATCAAACCAAATCCGTAACACTGTCCTTTTTGAAAATTCAATGCCCTGATCAATAGAAGCAAAAAATCGAAGAAAAATGTAATTATAGGAATGCAAGAAAATTCCCTTCTAGTCCAGCTACAGGATACATTTATTTTTCATAATATTTGCTTACCTCTGTATAATAAAAAAACTTTTCTAGAAAGATCTATCAATAGACGCTTTTCCCTATGAATGCGTTACCATATTAAGATTAACTATTATCCATGACATTTCCTTTTTCACTATTCATTTAAAATATAGGTATGTCTTCCACATATTTCAAATTTTGCAGCATGTCAACAATCGTGAAAAAACTCGGTATTGATTACGGTAATAAGAAAACACATTAAAGGAAAGTGATTAATTAAACATAATGAAATTATGTTCACAATGCGCGGAATTTCAGTAAATTGAGCAGAAGAGGTCAACGAGTATTGAAATTCCAATAAAGTATCTTTATAACGAAGTACGTATTTGATTAACTTTTCGTTCTCCTTGAGTATGGAGGATAATACATGATTTATTTTAGTTCATTTAATATATTTCAAAAGACATTCTAATTATAAAGGTATAATGACATAATTGGGATTGTAGCTTTATACTTAATACGATGCGCCCCAACGAAAATTGATAAACTTGGTCTCAAAAAATAAAAGAAATGTCGCTCTGGCCTCGAAGTAAATTTTACCGCTAAAACTTTCGCCAGGACCCTGAGCGTGTTAAAGTCAAAAGGTGAGAAGAGATGGTGTAGGGTACAGTGAAAAAAATTATTCTGGAATCCAAAGCCGCTTCCGGCCCCTGGGCCGTATTAATAAGGCCCGCAATCGCAATGTATCATAAAAAGAAAAATCATGTTAGAATTTATTTGATTCATCTACGGATATTTTAAATACTCGCACTCTCAAGTCTATGGATGTTTATAAGCGAGACAAATACAGTAGCGCCATCTCTTAGCAGCAAGCGGAAATATCCTATTATTTTTGTCGAGAACGATAGAGTCCATATAAAACCATATAAAACGAGAGCGTCGACGCGACGTGACTCAGTTGAGTCGAGTAATCGAATCGTTACGGTTAGAGAAGGATTTTAATTGTATTGCGAAGTAGTGATTGTGAAGGTATTATGCATTTGTTTGTGTCGTGCGCGTGTGAAATCCATAATTGTTGTGTCGAGCTCCATAATTGTTACGATTTTTACACAAAAACGTAAAGTTGATAGTGAGTGCAAAGTTTTTAAGTATAAATGGGAATGGAAAGGTGCTTGATTTGTAATTGAACAGTTGCTGTTTGTAAGGAGTATAATTTGATGATAGGAATCATAAGTGAAAATTCGATTGTTACACTCAAAAAATAAGAATCAACACATTGTCATCTTGTCAGAGAGCGAAGATGCCCTGAAATCAAGTTATATAATTGCATTAGAAATCGCGAAAAGAGCAAAACCTATCACTGATGATGATTTTAGACTGTAGGTTTGTTGAAAGCTGCCGATGCTTCATTTCCGTCTCAGAAATCAATAATTCAAAATATTTCGCCCTAAAGAAACATTGTTGCTTCAAGAATAAATGATTTATCTCAAAATTTGGTTCTTCAACTGAAGGAGAAAATTAAGAAATTTACAAACTTTTCCTTGGCTGTTGACGAGAGCCCTTAATACAGCTCAACTTGCTGTTTATATACGAGGCATTAACAGTTACTTTGAACAGTTACTTTGAAATAACTGATGTGCTTTCCAATGACAGGTACTACCACAGCAAATGATATTTATTCTGCAATTGAGCATTTGATACCAGAAGATAAGCTCGACTGGAATATACTTAGCAGCACAACTACGGATGGCGCCGCTGCCATTACTGGCAAACTTTCGGGTGTTATAACTAAATTAAAACAGAAAACATCAGGAAATTTTGTGATATTTCACTGTATAATTCATCAGGAACTATTGGCATCCAAACATTTGAAAAAGAACCATGTCATGCAACCTATAATTAAAATTATAAATTTTATAAGGAGCAGAGGACTAAATCACCGATAGTTCAGGCAATTTTTACAAGATTTGAAAAGATTTTTTTGATTTACGTGGCCCTATTCAAGCTTTCATGTTAGAAAAAGGCAGACCAATTGATTATGATAATGACTGGTGGATGGACTGTGCCTTTTTGGTAGATATGAATAAACACTTGACTGATCTGAATATAAAGTTACAGGGTAAAAATCTGGATACTCAAATGTATCCACATATTCAAGCTTTTGAAACAAAGTTGAGGCCATGGGAAAATCACATAAAAAATCAAACTTTGGATCATTTCCCTCATTTAAAATCATTTGACACAGTGAACCAAAAACCTCAACTTCTACAAAATTTTATTACGGAATTCAACAATCGTTTTGAAATGAATGAAATGGAATACCTAATTTTGTTGTTGATAGATCTTCAATCGGACAGTATTTTGAAAGAAAAATTTGATGAGATTAACGCTCTTACATTTTATAAACAATATTTCAAAAGTTTGGATAATTACCCGGAATTAAAAAAGCATGCAGCACGCATTCTCCGCATGTTTGGTAGCAACTATTTATGTGAGCAGATGCTTTCCGTCATGAAAATAAATAAGAAGAAACATCGAACAAGACTTACCAATGAACATCTTCAATCAATTCTTAAAATAACTACAACGAATATGATAAAACCCTGACATCAATGAGCTTGTCAAAAACAAGAGAAGTCAGGTATCTGGATCCTCGAGCTCAACATAATTACCTACTTTTATAGCTTTGATATGATTTTTAACAACCGTATATTATATACTTATATAATTTAATAAACATAATGTTAAAATTAAGTTAATTTTTTTAATTTTCAATCTGGCTCACCTACGAATTCAAAATTAAATATATGAACCTCTGCAAAATTGAGTTTGACACCTCTGGTATATATATATATATATATATATATATATATATATATATATATATATATATATATATATATATATATATATATATATATATATATATATATATATTACTTTCAAAGTAACATAAAGTTGAAACTGAATATACTTTTGTAGTAACCTTGTACTTCTTTCATTTATTATTTCACTTGATGCATTAACCAAATCATTGCATCTAGAATACAGTGCTACTACGTTTACATCAGAATTACTACAAGGATTAAAAGTACGATCAAAAACCGGTAGTATCATATCTGGAGTTAAATGGCTCATAATTAATGATTAGAATTAATACCAACGGCGTTACCACGATCTAGAATACGGTTCTTTTATGTGAATATATGCGGATTGAAAAATAATCCATCTTGTAAACATTTGTCAACTGAACCAGTGAAAAAAGTAACCAATAAAATTTTTATCTAAAATGATGTATAGATAAGGGTAAAAACGGAATTTGGAGATATTTCATTAGCGCTTTTCACACATTGCATTAATTATAGTGAATACAGTGCTTACACCACCACTACACCAACACTTACAATTACACTGCTTGACGCGCGTTTCGATAATCAAGTTATCGGTAAAAGGTAAAAAGTTAACATTCAGTGTCTGAAGACGATAACTTGGTTATCGTCTGAAAACATATTCTGTTTTATTATAGAATTACATTATCAAACATACCAAAAAATACCGTTTACAATAAAAAATTTGTATGGAAAGCATTTTATGGATTTTTGCAATGATAGAAAGTATCAATAAGATCCGACGGCGGAAGAATTGGGTTGATGTTGACCCATTCAAAAGTGTTAAATTTCAAGAAGCGCCAGCTGCCCGAGATTCTATACGACGAAAAGTGCAATTAGATCCTTGTGAAAGGAAACAAAATTCGACAGCTTCAAGTAGAAGTAGCAAAAATGATAAATGTATGTAAGGAAAATACCCCTGAAGGACTGCAACGGTAATTCTATGACATAGCCGCGGTAGAATTAGCTTGGCGAGTTGGGTAAGCTGCTGCTTGCTTGATTGACTTTTATTGTATCTTGTATTGAATCAAACAACGATGGTTCTGTAATAAATTGAGTTAAATATAACTTTGTATTTAATAAGTCTTGCCGTGTTCCAACAAAGTGTACTGGAAACAAATTTTCAATAGAAAACAACGACAGTAACATTTGTACTGTCAGTCTATTTAAGAAATTGATGTCAAAAACGGGCACAAATATTAAAATCAACAGAATATTCCTAAGAATAAATCGTAAGTGGAAATCAGAAACTGATCTCTGTTAAGATATTATGCCTATTGAAAGAAATACGATTCAAAATTGGACATAATCATCTACCGAAGCGATTTGATTGAATGCCAACGAAAAAAACATACTAATCACATCAAGTTGATTGACCAAAAGTGGTGTACACGAACAAGATATAAAAATTACGAGCCACAACAATGCTCAAACTCAATAAAACCATACTTCTCTATCCAAATAACCCTCGAATTATCAAAGTCCTTGGGTTATTATTACTGATAAGAGCATTGGGAAAAGGGCAAGAATGTCAATTAAAAACTGACAAAACATTTGCTACTTGTAGAAAAAATTAGAGAATAATATATTGAATGACAACACGTTATGAACGAGATGTAAGCATTAATAATGTTGGAGAACAAACCAGTGTTAGTAAAATAGAATTGCCTGCCTATGTTAAGTAACAACGACTTCGCAAAGTCAACTACCTATCTGGGTGGTATACAGCTTTCCTATTTTGGCTTTAAAAACCTTGAATGTAAGCATCGTTTTCATTGTCTATGTATTGCCGCGCACTAACAAAAGGTAGAAGTACGGAGCTTTCCTTTAGTTCCTTACAGAAGCAATAAGAACCGACGGGATTTTCTCCGATGTTCTCCAAATGGTAGTTCATCCGACAGTGTCCAGTAGTTCTCCTTAGCTCGAGATTGTTCCTTGAAAGGAGACCAGTTGGTGAAATAGCAAAGAAATCTCCTCGATTGGGGTCTTATTCCATTTTTTTGATTTCTTCTAATTTTCCCACTTTTTCATGAACACGACTTGATTGCCTTTTGGGAAACCTATGAAATGTTGGGGTCCTATTGAAGGAATTGTCCCGCCTTTTTCCGTCATATGATCGGCTTGTTCATCGCCGACTACTCCAGTGTTACCAGGTACTCAAATAGGAGTAACTTTATTGTTTACTTCCATTGAGTTCAAAGATTCGATGTAGTCCCATGCTAGCTTTTACTCAATTTCTTAAGAGTCAAGATGTGCGAAACGATCTGCATAGGCTGTAAGGATAGCGTATGTTTCCAGCTGGAAAATGGAAGGTTCTAAGCCCATTGTATCAGCGAATTGGGTGCTTGGGCCATACCATACCATACTTGTCTGTTTTCCATTTTCGAGTAATAAATGTAGAATACCAATGATCCTCGTGGAAACAAATCTCTGCATTTGACCATTGTTGTCGATTTTTTATTATAATTTCTAGTTTTTCTTTTCTTCCATAGTTTGGAAGACATCTCGTCAGTGATCATATCTATGGGTACTTTACTTTTTTTTAGAATATTGAGATGCCCAGTTAGGTCGTTGGGCTTGATATGTTCCGTTCCTTTTATGTCTCAATCGCCCACTTTCTATGGAGGTGTCAAGGGGGGCAAGTCTAAAATGACTGTCGCGCCTGTGACCGCAAGGGAACCCTTTGCGACTTATCTATAGTTGTTTCCTCAGTTTTGATCTTGTTCTTGACCACCATATGAAAGCTGTGTAGCTCATGATAGATAGATCGCACAATGAATTTGTACATCTAGCTGATCATTCAAACCCAGCAGTATAAAGCTATTCGTACCTTATGGTTTACTTCTTGAAGATGTACTCTCCATATCAGTCTCTGATCGCAGGTCACCTAGAGATATTTAATATCTGACTCACGGGTTATTCGTTCAATCTGAGGGTTTTTGGAACAGAATACCATAATTTAGGTCGACATCTATTGAAGTGATTTGATTATAAATGCCTTATATTAATACAATTTTGGGATTTTATCATTTATTTTCTGTATACTCATAATTTTTCTAAAAATGTTTTAAAATTTTCGATCCAACACTGTGATTCTGCATGAAAACATATTTAAAGTAACAATCAAAATTTCATAATATCGTGATGGTCTATCTAAGATTCCCTCGTATTTAATCCAGTTTCAATTTGAAAATTGTATTGGATACACGAATAACAACCATAGAATTTAAAATGGCAATCAAAAATCATCTCGTGACTATCATAAATACATTAACAGTTATTGATAAACTAGATTGTTGATATAATGGTCAAAGCTAATACAGTTATGCCAAAAAGAATACGAACCACTTTCGCTGTAAAAATTACAATGTTGCATCAACTTGAAGATCCGCTAACTATATATAATTTACTTCGACGATAACGTTTTTTGTGACTAATTCATTATGTTTTGACATATCCAGGTCCTGAATATATCATTATGATGAAATTAAAAACAGTTATAAAAATATCGGCAAATATATTTATGAGAATGACTGATTGTTTGACTCACTTAACTAATTTAGGAAGACTCCTACGCCATTAGTTTGGTTTTAGGGTGAGAAAGTTAGTAATTATGAACTAAGATATATGTTACTGATAAATTATGATTAAAAAAACCGTAGACGTATATGTGCAAAAAATTAGCACATACATTTTTTGGTTATACGTGGGAGATTCTGCTATATTGGTTTTAGGTATTTTAAGCTCCACGATTTTTGTACATTTCGGTTTAATTGGTGTTCCAAATAGATCAATTTTTTAAATCCTTAAAATCTTCTAAACGATCTTTCTTATATCTAACTAGCGGACCCGACAGTATGTAGAATGTAAACTGGAAATTAGCTGTAACAATTAGACCGGTTTGATGAAAATTTTTACCAAAAACTTATTACATACATACCTAATGTCATTCATATATATTTATCACAATTCAATCAATCGATAGCGTGTTATATGCTTTCAGAGATGTTGATTGTAGAAGCTGTGTTGAATAAAAACTTGAGGTCGTGTTAATTGAAGGTGAAAAGGTTGAGTCTTAAACTATTCTATAACGGTTATTTATACTTTGAGTTAATTATTAATACTGAAATTTTCGTAATGACATTGCATGTACAATATTTTTGGTTAATCCTTGAGAGGTATGAACAAATAAATTCGACGGATTTTACGTAAAAGAACTTTGATTGAGATTGTTTCCAGCGTTTTCAAAAGTTCTGGTGGAGGATTTAGTGATGGCAGTGAAACTTTTCCAGATGCGCAACATAAACCGGACGATTCACCTTGGTATTTGAAAGCATATCAATATTGACATTCTTTTTTCATACTACCAATCATGATTAGCGAATGTGATGAATAGTCTATTCCATCATGGTCATATTCAAACGCAAGGCGATTAAACGATGCAGTCTGCCGGAGCTCTCATCTTGTGATTTTTTTTTGTCTTCAACGGACGTTACTAAACTTTTTTATTGAGCTGACTCCGAATACTTTTCAGTTTTCTATCTATCCTAGAGACGGAATCACCTTTTTCTGAAACACTATGTACAACCATATGCTTTAAATTTATTCTATTTATCTAATAGTCCAGTCAAATTAGTCCTTAAAATAGAAGTGAGTTAACAAAAATTCCCACAGAGCTAAAAATTGGTATGAATGTTCAGAATACTATTATTGTGAAAAGTCCCCACAAATCCCCCTTGTGCAAAAAATTTTATTGACAGTGAAAGTTTGCAAAAATAGGTTTTTAGTTCAGATAAGAATTGTAGATTATACGATTCTCTTTAAGAAAATATCTACACTTTTTTTCATAAGTATTTCCATTTCCATGATATAGCGGTTGAAAGAATTGAAAAAAATATTTTATTCGTAATATGCACATGTTTCCACACCACCTATGAGGTAGTGTAATTAGTGCGTTTTTTAACGTGTTTTGCCCGGTAGGCCTATTCCATGATCTACTGTTATCCTATTGGACTCAAATTGAGTATTGAAAATGTTGAGAGCTGTGTAAATTATGTAATATATAAACGAAAACATAGGCGATAGATGAAATAATTTTCAAAATATTAAAAAACTTTATAGAAAATCAAAAAATATACCCCCCGAGCAATACGACATCCAAAACGCCTTTGACTTCATATGGATCGATAGTTTCATTTATAAATTGATAAATTCAAAAGTACCAAATTATTTGATAAAAATTTTGCATTCCTATTTAACCAATAGAAACTTTTATGTCAAAAATAATGAAAGCATGGCGGGTCCATACCCCATAAATTCTGGAGTTCCGCAAGGGTCAGTTTTATCACCTTTGTTGTATTCCCACATGACCTAGCCACTTGTCAACTAGCTATAAATGCCTCAAAAACAGAGTATTTGTTACTCAGACGTATAGCTACGGTACATTGTGCAAGGGAACACAAATGCTAACGCTCAATTAGCTAAACAAATACAAAACGCTAAGATTGCAATGAGCAGACTTTACCGTCTCATTTGTAAACACAGTAAACTCACCACACAAAGCAAACTTTTATTATACAAGCTAATCAATAGACCCATTTGAATATACGCAGCCCCAGTCTCTACGCAGGTACGAAACAAAATATCCGCACCCTTTAGGTGGTACAAAACAAGTGCCTCCGTATGGCTATTAAATATTCATGCTACCCAAGACTTCCTAGAATCTCGTGTTTACATGACATAGCCGCCATACCCACTGTCAAAGACTTCGTTGCCAAAATTTCAACAAACTTCTATAATTTTTGTCTGCCAAAAGATCTTCGAGAAAAACTCAAAGCCGCAAATCGCGCAGTAGATATCCACGACAGTGGGTGTAGGCTTCTGCATGGTTGACTAATCACATAGTTTGGTTGTAAAATCCCAAATTTTACTAATATCGAAATCATCGTAAATCAAAACTTCCACATATCCATACGAATCAACGTCAGCCACGTTGCCTTCTCGAAAAATAAAACCTCGATCGATTTTTGAAACCCTGTTTTTCAGCAGCTGATCATGGATATTTTCAGGGATTCTGGGAGTCACAACTATATACCAGGGATAGAATTATTGTAACTACGTCAAACTAGTGGATAATGCCTCGATGCAAGGAGCCACAACAGTACTTCCCGACGTATACACGACATCTATAGATCGCCTGAACAACGGCCAACATACTTATTGTTAATCTTTTAGATGTAATGTAAATAGGGAATTATAACAGGAAATAATAATAATAAATCAATAATAAAAAAAGGAAAACATAATTTGGAAAAATTATTCGTCGGATTCATAATAATCCAATGGAACTTCTAGTGTACTGTCTTCGTTTTCTTCTTTTTCGTCATGTTCCTGCTGGATACAAATATATTCTATAAGTGATATCGTAATTTCCCTCATCTAGTATCGATTCAACATTGGCACGACTATTTTTGACAATTGGTACATGCTAAAAAACAAAACAGTCCAACCTTTTTACAGCCACGTTTAGCATTGCAACCTTTTTTGCAATTGCAAAAGGTGGTGTAAAGGAGTTTTTCTGGTGCGGGTGGGAGTAACGTGTGAATTTGTTCCAATGCATTGTCAACTAACTTCTTCTGGATCCATTTTATTACCAAGCCACACTTGAACTTGATTAGATGTTGTTGAGTAGCAGCAGAGGTTGAGGGAATGGAGGAAGACAAGCTAATTGCACTTGTTTTTTATTATAAGGTTTTTTTGGAAAAGATAAGTATCGGAGTTTATCCAAACAGGTAACTTTTTTTGGAACTCCGTACATAGGAAGAAGAAAGCGTTTACTCGTATAACAGTTCAAAAATGTATATGAATGTACATTAACTTATTACGTATATTACGAATAAAATATTTTTTTCAATTCTTTCAACCGCTATATCATAGAAATGGCAGTACTTATGAAAAAAAGTATGGATACATTTTTTGTAGAGAATCAGATGATCTACAGTTTTTGTCTGAATTATTTTTGCTGTAAAACTCACCGTTTAGCTGAAAAACGCGAAAAACCTATTTTTGCAAACGTTCACCGTCAATAAAATTTTTTGCACAAGGGAGATTGATGGGGACAATTCATTTATAATAGTATTCTGAACATTCATACCAATTTTTAGGTCTATGGGAATTTCTGTAACCTTCAAAGTCTTATTTGACTAGACTATAACACCCGAGATATACTTTGATCTCTATCATTTCTTTTTTCCAAAGTATAAAGCCACGAACAAATTATTTTGTATAGGAAGTGGTGAACATTTATTGGAACGTATCTTTGATAGTTTATCGATTTCAAAACATGTGTCCATCTTTAAGTATGCAAATAATAACGTTTTGTAATAACGAGTAGAGTGTAATACCTTCTAAATAAGTACCTAATTTTATATTCGTATGATGCAGATATGCAAACGCGTCATGTTAAAGTAGCAACAAATTACATCAATAGAAAACAGTTACGAAAACATATTATTGAAGTTCTTATTTTAATCATATGAAACGCCGTTGAATTCCCATAGCCTTATGATCGTATCGGTACTTATCGGTATTTGTAGCTGTTCATACCGATGAAGAAGTATTGAAGTAACAACGTTTACACGGAAGTTGTTCTGGTCGCATCAAAAGAGATGACATTTAATTCTAGAAGATGTGAATTTACACTTGAAATTCGTTTTTCCCGCTGTGTTGATCGAACATAATTTAATATTATGAGAATATGAAATCGACAATTCGTACTTAAATAGAGAATTGGGTAGTGAAGAAAATGAAATTAAGAGGGGCTTAAAAGGTTATTTTTTTCTAAATAAGTACGCATCAAATTATTTAATATGAAGATATATGATTATTTGTAATGACGAATGTTTCATTGATAACATCTGCTAATAAGCAACAAATATTTTGGTCGTATATTGATCGAGGTTAAAAATATTAAACAAAATCTACATACTACTTATTTGAGTTATTTGGAGGATGATAGCAGTATAGGAAAAGTATTCATGCCATGTCCACTTAATTATCACAAATCCTGTACATTTGTTCCACGTTGATGGTCCTTTCTGTGCGAGCTATCCTATATAAAGAGTTAAAATATTGAAAATATAAAAAGGAGTATTGTCTGTCTTCTTATAGTAACATAGACCAATATATGGATCGATTTAATCCTTATAAAATATTGTGCAGGGTTTTTAAAACCAGATACTAAAAATGTATTACACAAAAATTGTAGGGAATCTTTTTTCTTGTTCAGAAAGGGTTAGTTGTCACTTTTATCCCCCTATTTTTCACCCAACTGGAACAAATTCTTTTTTTAATTTTGTTTTAAATTGCCTGATTATTTTTAGTTAAAAAACTAATAACCTTTTAAGGAGCTAAAATGAACGGTGTTGTAGAAATTTGCCTCTAAACAAAAGTCTGCAGGTAATTAAATATTACTCAATATTTCTTAATTATAATCTAGTGGCACGTGTCATATTTTTGATAATTCGTGACACTTTGTGTCCAAAATATGTGTTGTATACCGACGAGACTATATTTACTAGGGAAGGAAATTTCAACTCTAAAAATAGTCACGTTTGGGATGAAAAAAATTCTGATTTAAATCCTATCGATTTTTTTATATGGGGCTATATGAAGTCGTTAGTGTACGAAACAGTCATCGAATCTAAGCAAGATCTAATAGCTAGAATTCAAGCTGCGGCAGAAATCATTCTATCCCATCCAGGTTTATTCACAAAGACACGTTTTTCAAAGACAAAACGGTGTAATAAGTGTAATGAAGTAAGCAGCCAACAGTTTGAACAATTGAGATCATGAATAACTTTTATTTGTCTCGAAATACTTATCATTATTCAAAATTAAATGAATATTTAATTAATTTGTAAATTACTTACGTGCTTACAGACTTTTGTTTAGAGGCAAATTTCTACAATAACGTTCATTTTAGCTCCTTAAAAGGTTATTAGTCTTTCAACTGAAAATAATCAGGCAATTTAAAACAAAATGAAAAAAGAATTTCCTCCAGTGGCGTAAAAAATAGGGGGATAAAAGTGACAACTAGCCTTGACACCACGCCACTGACTGGTTAAATTTTTCTAAAGTTTATTTGTGTCAAAATATTAGTTTATTAAGGCGTTCTTGATTTATGGCAAATTTTTTATTTTGATTTAAAATTCTGAGCACTCTATATCTAGGCTCCGTACGAGTTCGTATCCCTATATCAAAATTTATTGAGATCTCTTTGTAGTAAAGCGTTGTTGGTCGAATATAGAAACACCCTGTATATAGAAAGCAATCATTAATGAAACTAACCGATTTCTATTTTAACTAAAGCCTATTAACCTCCTCTGAAAAGGACTGATAGTTTAGGTAACGCAAATATAAAGAAAACCATTTTTTTTCCTGCCATTTTCACTCAGTATGAAGTTCTGTGGAACCTACAAAATCTTCGTAGCTATGTACCACCAATGGTTTAAATATTCACTTCCTTCTATATTATAATGTTAAAAAGCGACGAGCTCGGCTCACGGCTATACAACTACCTATCATTAGGTAAGACACAACATACCCACCTCCATATTTGGACACCACATACTCAACTTGATGCCCGTGTAAAAAGATTGCTGACCTAAAAGATCAATCATTATCATTACGTGGTTCGATTACTTGCCAGTATTGCATGTAAATATGAAAACAACAGTTGAAATTTTATGCTATACAATAAAAAATAAAATTCAGCTTGCAAAAGGTTCAATTATTCGTATCAAAAATTATGCTAAACGGTATGAGTTTCATGTGATTAGGTCTTTAGATTAGAACGAATTATAAACAGATGTTCTAAAGAATTGTAGTAATAAGGGAATTCTGTTATTATAGGAAGATTACTGTTTCATTTAAAATAATTTATATGAAAAATTATCTCATTGATATCAAATGTTACTAATTTGGTGTTTTAGCTACGGAATAATGAACAAAGACAGTTTTTCCTGATTTTTTATAGTAGTACATCTTACCTTGTCTAAGGCCTAAACGATATCTAAAAAAACCCTCCGAATAGTATTCTTTATCTTCAAAAGATTGGTACACTTTTTTTGTGACTTGATGAACTTGTTCTACCGAGGCATATTGCTCTCTAAATCCAAATTAGTGGTTAGGTATTAATCTGCTGGTTTTTAGGATCGGTTCTATTTTCTCAATCAGTTGTGTTTCAAGAAGTTTTGACATAACTGTTTATAGTTATAGTCTTGGTCTGTAAGATTTAGTGTCTTCAAGAGGTTTCACTGGCTTAGGAATTAATATAATTTGGCTTACCTTCCACAAATTCTTAATACAGCATTAATACAGTTGTGTTAGAAACTTCGGCCACTTATTTGATAGTTCCTTCAGGATTTTGTCACTAATTATGTCATATCCGAGAGATTTAAACTGTTGTATCGATTTTTTACCTAGTGAATTTTTCTAGAGGAGGTTCTAGTTGATATAGAGATTCCAGAAAATCTTTGATTTCGGTTTCAATATTGAGGTTGTTCTCTATGAGGTTGGGACGAAAGTTCATTTGAAATTATGCAGAATAAAGCTCTGTATTTGCGTCGTCGTTAAGAAGAAAAGTATAATCCTGACTATGTAGATCCCATGGTTAAACATCAATCAAAAAAAGTAATCACTCATCGGCGGCAGATACACTGGACGTCTGTACGTCGTAAAAGAATAATGAGGTAAGATCAGTACAAAGAAGTATTATCGATCGACAAAACCGATTAATTCCGCAGCTTAGAGAATGGTTTCTAAATGGGGAACCATTCACTTTCAAGCAAGATTGAACTCCCTGCTACACAGCTCGGTCGTTTCAAGCTTTTTTGGCAGAAGAAAATATCCTTTACCTTATTTTTTTTGCAACCACCAGCATTAACTACAGTAGTTGGTCTCTAACCTTCTGAAACGGTTAAACCTTTCTAATTTTTTTAATTATCAATTTAACATGAAACTTTTGAAATAATTTCTTCGAATTGTTAAATAATTTCAACAAAGACTATTAACAACTTTTTTTCTGTTTCTAAATTGCCGTATTCTCTACTTCAAAACTATAAAATGCATTCTGATTGTTGATTTTCCAATGAAGCTTTTTTACAATATTTTGTGCCTTTGCAATAGCAGTAGTCTTCAGGATTAAATTCTGAAAGCAAATCCTCAAATGCTACGAAATGTTCAGCATAAAAAATTACTGCTTCCGATCACGTTCTCCACGTAGTCAATACTAGTTTGGGAGGTAAAGGTTTAATCGGTAAATATTTTCTAGTATCTTTGTAAAAGTGAGCCACATACTTTTTTTTCAATTCACTTCTATTAGGAACACTTTTCTTGAAATAAATTTCCAAATTACTTTTGAAAAAGGAATTTTGTAGTTTTTCAGAGGTATATTTGCACAAATCGTCGCCTCGCTTAAATCAGCATTAAATTTTTTTTCTACGTACGGTCTAAGGTAATTGATTTTTTTTTGAATAATTCATCTTCTTTTATTTTTACTTGTTTTGTCCCAACATGTTATTCTACCACAAATTTTTATTTGATTCGTATCTAAAAAAAAAAGAAAATAATTCACTATAGGCTTTACAGAATATTTTCTCATTAATGTAAGCAAGTTTGGGATAGATCCTGATCTAAAAATTAACCAGATTCGGATTGTCCTTCGGTATTTTGCGTTTCTCAGAAACAAAAATACTTTTACCGATAAACTAAACGTTCACAATGATCAACTGAAGGTCAATGGTGATGATGGTTAAGTAATGAATTATTGATGAAATAAAACATCAACCCTTATCGCATCTATTGAAAAAATAGTTGGAAATCTCTAATTGACTGGGAAAGGAGAAAGGAAAGCAAACTAAATCGTAATTATTTACAATAAGACAACCACGCTTTCTGTAGAACTAAGAAATTCAGGTGAAAAGTTAGAGTAATTTATACCAAATTATCGAAACATCAAAATGTTTTAATAAAGACTAAAATTAAATCGAAACATAAAGACTTTCATCTATCAAAAAACCAATTTCAATTAAAAGACACCTAAAAGAAAATATAACAAAAATGACAAATATAGTGTCTTTTTAGTAATGATTTGGATCTATTTCGGCTTATAGGAAAAGGTGTGTTATTATACTGATTTGTTGCTACCTAAATAAACGCCTGGACAAAATTTTTTAACAATGACACTTATTATTCAAGTCAACATAATTTTGTTTTGATAGTAATTCGTATTAAAACTCGTTTTATACTAAAACTGTGTTAAAATTTTCTCAAAAAGTGCTGATTGAAGCAGAGTTTCTGTTAGAAGCAAGCTGTTGATTGTAATTGTTTGGAAGTTAATTTGCGAATATATCAAGTAAAATTTGTCTCTGAAGGAGGCAGTGCGAGCATCAACTCTCCTGAATGAAGGATATTCAATGCGATATGCTGCTGGTTTGTTAGGAAGACATCCTTCCAGTATCAGCCACATAGTGAAGCAACGTAATGAAACGGGCGAGTCACTAGCAATTTGCTAAAAGCTAGTTTAAGCAAGAGAAGACGAGAAAACAGAAAGTTCAGAAATTAGATTTTACAAGACTACTACATCCGAATTGGACCATCAATGAATTGATGGAAACGGATTCTGTTCTCCGATGAAACTAGAGTTAGCCTTGAAGCCCCAGATGGACTTTGGTGTGTCTGGCGAAGGCAAGGAGAAAGGTTTTGCCAACTATAATATCTCTCCTAGAGTGCCCTTTGGTGGTGGTTATAAAATGTTTTGCTTCTATGCTCACGGAATTGGTGCCCATACGTACGAGGCCTATGAATGCCTAATATTACTTAGACAATATTATTGTCGAACATGCTCCGCTTGTCAAGACTAACTTTCCATTCATGCATGACAACGATCATCCTCACGTAGCTAGATGAGTTATTGGCTACTTACATGATGTTAATATCCCTTTATTAGAGTGGCCACCTAACAGTCTGGAGATGAATCCTATGCAATGGACATTGAACTGCCTGTTATAATTGCAAGATAATTTCCTGTTTCAATGTGCATGGTACCTTACTTCAGATGTCAGCATATTGATAGGAAATGTAAGTTAATATGTAAGCATTTTTGGTTGGTTCGATCCATCCGGGTCGACGGCTTATTATTATTATAACTATGATCGTTGTCCAGTACAGACATGTAACGTTATCAATATACGTGTGAGAGATTTTTGAACTTCCATTATTCTAGCGAATAGCTAGATCATGTCCCCCTTTTTACCCTAAAGGACACATTCTTCACATGGCGATCCTGCCAGCCCAAAATAAATTAAAATGTTGAGTGGAAAGTGGCTAAATGTGCAAGTAAAGTGATAGCAGAAATGGGATCATCACAATCAAAAGAAGAGGTAATTATAGCACAAAGCGGTAATAGCGGAGGCAGTACCACCAGTTGGAGCCAGAATTTTCCATATCTGAAGTTTTGGGATTGATTGCTTTTGTACTTTTTTTGTTCCTTATCATATGGCGACTTACTCTTCGTTGCAAGAAAAGTTTGGAGAAGAAGATCAGAGAAGAGATCACATTCTTCACACCTATAAGCATCTATGGAACTATCTGAAAAAGGGGATTCGAAGTCATAGTTCCCCTATTTCTTATCACAACCAACTCATAGAGGTCGCTATTGAAGATTAGGAGAATATACCGCAAGCTTGTGTTGAGCATTTGATATCAAACTTGTCGCGACGTTTGAATGCAGTGATAAGGGCCTACGCGCTATTAGGGTTGACCCATATGCATTTATCTTTTAGTGATTTTTATTTATGCATTTCCAGCAAAAACAAACTTTTATGGAAAAAATATGGCAAATTAAAGTTATGTTAAGATCATTCGTATTATATTAATTTAACTTAGTTTTATTTAGTATTTCTATTGTAAATTTTGGTTTAGTTTTCTAGTTTTTTGTCTATTTTAAGTGGAAAATATAACATCAAAATAAGGTCGCGTCCCTGCTTCTTAATTGATTCATTGCATGTAATGTATAGTTTTTTTTTTCTGTATTATTTAGTTTCTTCCTTCGAACCAATGAATTGTGGACGTTTAAGAGTTGCCGTTGTAAATCACCGTCCACAAAATGATTTATTATTGGTGAGATTGTCGGACGTTTTGTATTTAAATAAGGCATTTAAACTGTACATTCGCTGGTCATACAGATTCCCTGATGCGTTTTCACATATCGCATTTGCAATTGTAATATGCATACGTATATACTTACGTAAAAAATAACATAAAGAAATGATCCTTGAGTATAGCATTACGTGTACTTCTAATTTCAAAAGCTCAAGACTTTTGCTGAATTACTTTTTGCACAAAGATAAATGGAAAATTGCTTCGTTAAAATATATTTTATGGGATAACATTTGTTGGGCTGAATTATTTACCCATCACAGCCACTGAAGGTCAATTTTTAACTTTAAAGATAATAAAGAAAATCTTGACACAACCATATTAACAATATAGAGACTGAATTCTAAATACGAAACGAATTTGTGACGACTATGTTTGATATCCTCTAATAATTTAAATATTTATATTATTGTTATATCATTTACCAAACCTCAATACTAACAGGAATTCAATGAAATGTCGATCTGATTTCATTCTTATTCAATTAAAAGTTCCTGGAGGAAGGACGGAGATCAATAAAGATATGCTACGCTGAGGACGCAATCTTGATAGCCGATAACGAGGATTCCATACAACAGCCGAGAATCTTAATATGCAGATATCTGTAGAAAAAACAAAATCAATGGTAAGAGCAAAAAAACCTACAGGATGTAAATTAACTATGAACGACAACCCCATCCACCAGTGTATGCGATTTAAAACTAGAGATCACAAGCGCCAAAAACTTGCAAGAAATACGACCCAAGTAAATAAAGCTTCAGGAATCTCTGCGTATCTGCAGGACCTCAAATATATATTCACCGATAGTAAAGGGAAACCCGAGTGGACACAACAAAAACTAAGAACATGATTAAAGAGATTAAACAATAAGAACTATCAAAGAAGTGAGCAAAGAGATCAAATAAGAAGGATCAGGATATAGTACGATTGACAAGATCGAGACGACGCTATTGGAGAGACAACCACGTCGATAGAATGATGGAAGATCGATCGGTTAAATAGATAAAGAATGCAAATCTAACATTAAGAAGACCTTTCAGCCGGATGTCTACTTCTCAAAAGGCTGAATAGTAGAGGACACAAGACTAAGTCTTAAGAAAAGAAGAAGAAGAAGATTTTTCGTACTTAAATTTCCGGACTACAGAATTATTCATATCTACATTATAGAATTTTACTATAATGATGGATCCATTTTGGAAAATTCGTAGTTATAAAAGTCAAAATTCAAATGCAGCAACCTTTGAATTCACAATAATTATGTAAAGTTATAATACATACAGTACAGGCAGAAGTGATACAGGTTTGTAGAGCGTTTAGATTGCTTCTCGTAGTAAGGATGATGTTAGTGCTATTGAAGAAGTTTTGTTGTAATCTATGTAAGTTTAGTAGAAAACTGATGGATTGAACCCGGACGTCAATTCTTTTTATTAAATTTTCTGTTATTTTAATTTTAGATGTTGAGGGTTGATTGTTCATATACGGTACATTTTCTGTCTCCATTTCTGTAAAGGGTTCGAGTGGATTTTCAATGGATTTGACGATTTCATTGGCAACTTTAATTTTCTTGCCATCTTCCATGGCGCTTCAAGGTTAATATGTCCCTTCCTGCATTTTTTAAAATAGTTGATGAAGAACTTTTGAAACAGTTACCTGTGTATAAATGGGGGTTTTCTAATTTTCAAAAAATTGCAATTTTATTAGCCATACGGCGGGCAATAGAACGAGCCGCGGAGCTAAACCAATGCAGAGATAAAACAGTGCGTGATATCACAATCTACACGGATAGCCAAGCGGCTCTGAGATCACTATCGTCTATGGCACTGAGATCTAGCTCAGTGGTGAGATGTCGCGAAGCCCTGTCATGGATTCGTGATCTAAAGGTTATACTCTGCTGGATACCTGGACATAACAATGTAGAAGGGAATCAAATAGCAGACAAACTAGCCAAATTGGGAACAACCAGGAGCGTGGACGAAGCGGTGGGCTTGCCACTACCACCGATCAAATTGCTGAGATACACGATAGATAGAATATTAGTGTCATCTCACGCTCCTCGCGGCCAGTACTACAGAAGAGGAAGACAACAGTACTGCTAGCCTATGGGAAAGCCGTGATTACCGGTCACTGAACAGTAGGCTCTAGACTCAGGTAAATGGATATCAGAACCGACGATCTCTGTGCAGAATGCAGTGAAGAGGAAGAAACAATAGAATACCTAATGAGTCACTGCACAGCATTGGCGTCGAAACGACTACAATCCATGGGGAGGGAAACAACAAGCAGCGGAGCTGGGTGTTAAGGACCCGAATCACTTCTTTGCAAACTGAAAAAGCTTGGGAAGGGGGCAAGTACCTGGCACCGGAAGAGATAGGGAAGGGGAGTAAAATTGTGCTGACTGAAAAGTCAGCAAGGGCATCACAATGGGCCTAAGGCCTCCGAGTAGATCTCGGCTGAAAAGTGGAGATCACCCTGTTAACCTAACCTAACCTAAACTAGGCATACTTCTGAATTTGTTGATGCCAACTACCTGTCTAGTACATTTCCCGTGTTGGTAATTCAAAAAGAAACGATTCTCTGGCTACTCAATCGCTCGAAAAGCAGCATATTTTTTATATATCTCATAAAATTCTCCCGTTACAGTGAACGTTCTTGGCTTTTTCGTTTCCGTGTTATGTAATTATGTAATTAAGTAAAGCTGAAGCCTAATCCTCTAAATTATCGATTGTTAACTTCCACAGCTACTCTCTAGGAGATGTCCCTTCGACGCCTATAGCTACCTACCACTCTCTACAAATAAGCGAATAAGATCCCAGCGGATTTTTAATGATTCTAAAAATAGTTCTTTTCCAAGTAAATTTATCTTTATTAGTAGATACTCCTTGTCTGGAGTTTCGATTAGAAATCTCTGCAATTGGTCTGCTGTTATTATGTTTGATTTTTTGAGGACGGAATTGTCAGACTTTCTTTTCAAAAATGAACGTAATGATAGTACTTCGCAACATTTAATATTGTGACCAAAGTGTAAACGCCTTTAAAGTTTTCGACAACTCTTCAAAGTATACCAAAAGTACAGTTTCCGAAAAAGATTTTCCGGCAAGAAATCTATATTAGTTACTTTTGCTGCTTTTTTCGATATCTCTAACGGAGTATTATCAAAATCGTCACTACTGTCAGTATCCATAGTATTTATTATAAATTGTTATAATTATGTCCTACTAATATAATAGTTAATGGAAATTGCAATTTTTACCAAATCACGAATGAAAACTACAAGAATTTAAAAAACTTCTATAATCCGACAGGTGCATCAACTATTTAATATTGACAATAGCCAACTGAGTTTGACTGTCAACCAGACTTACTATCTGTTAGTTTTGGCAATCCTACGAGAACGAGTTTGTAAAAAACAACCCGAGTTGTGGAAGAACAACTGTGGATTTTGTACCAGGACAACGCACCTGTCCATAATGCGCTATTTGTGAAGCAGTATTTGGCCAGTAAGCGCACTCTAGTTCTCGAACACCCGCTGTACTCACCAGGTTTGGCACTGTGCGACTTTTTTTTGTTTTCCGAAGATAACATCTGCTTTAAAAGGGACACAACTTGAATCGATAGAAGCGGTAAAGCAAAAAACGACAGAGCTCCTAAAGGCCCTTGCCAAAGAAGACTTTCAGCACTGCTTCGATCAATTGAAAAAACGTATTCAAAGGTGTGTGGCGAGGGAAGAGGAGTATATTGAAGGGGAACGTTCGAATGTATAATAATTTTTAAAATAAAACACTTTTTCGTAACCAGTCTCGTTATTTAATAGCCAGACCTCGTATGTGGTTTGGAAAGTAAGTTAACTTTTTATAGCAGTTGTAGAAAAATATAGTTCATATACTATGACCGTTCTATTTCAATTTAGTCTTTCAAGATAATATGGAGATCCCGATAGGCGATTACGCGAGTAACGTAAATTTATGCTGCTACAACAAACTATGGTCAGTTTAATTTTTATTTCCCTCTAGAGAGCCCATCTACTATATTGTATATCCAATTGGGATACAAGACAAAAAAATAAATATCTATTTGTATCAGTAGTGATTTGGTTTTGCTTGTTGTAATCATTGTGACTTCTCTATAATTCAACCAATTACAGGTATTTGTTTTATGTGTATGAGGATGTTTTGAGAATACCTTTCATTCAATCTTGTCTCTCACATTGCTTTGTATGAAAATTTGCCATATTTTCTTATTGTAATTTTTAGTTAACAATATAAACTAGCGCAACGTAACATTTAAATTCCACGTAATTACTAAAATTTAAATATGCAATTAGATATTGAGCAATCTAACGAATTGTCAAATCAATTGATACCCATTTAAAAATGGCCCCCAGTGGAGTAAATAGGTGCTTTTGTGGTGAATTTTTGTGTGGTTTGTGAACTCATTTGTTGGAGTTTAATGTGTAGTTGCTAATTGAAGAGTTACTGTTTGAAGAAATGCGAAATTTCCTCCTGGAAATGTTGCTTTTTAAATGGTAAATATAGTCTAAAAAGCAAGTATTTTGGAAACTTGAGTTTTCATTTAATTAATATGAGTCAACTCCACTTAGAACTTCGAGTTTGTTTTTGTACCTTTCAGCTACCACTCATGTTTTATGAAATTGAACGCACAATACATGAAAGTACTCTGTAAACAGGGTATTCTGGGTCTTGGTGCAAAAGATTCGATAATGAGTAGATGACCCTTCCTTTCTGAGTTACATGCCTTTAAAGTTGGGAAATCAGAACTTATATTTAAGTGTTTAACATTTTTCTTAGTAGGTGAATTGGTCGGGAGGGTCCATTTACATCAAGTTCCTCTGAATTAAATACAATCGATTCCTTTTTTTGCGGATATCTCAAAAGCTTGGTATATGCCACACCAGCAAATACATATCGATAGATCTATTGTGACGCTATAAGGAAAAATCTTGGAATGCTCTTCCATGTTCAAAGAAATATACTGCGTAGACTCCGAAAGTGTGTAGAAGTGCAAGGTACCCACTTCGAACATTGACTTTTTTTTTGTTTTTAGTTTATAAGCTAACTAGATTTAATTTAGTTAGCTTATAATTTAGTAAGTAACACGATGTTCCACAGTATACAGTTGAACTGGAAATATTTTATTATGTTTAAATATCTCCTGTAAGTATTTTTAATAAATAATCAAAATTTATGATGATTTTCTTTAGAATGTTTCTTTATAGCGAACGGTTTGCATGTACAACGATCTAAAAATTCACTCCTAGACCGTAAATTTCATCGAGTTAGACAAAGATTACTTTTTTAATATAAAATCGATTGAAGAAATGCTTAAATTATACAGGTCATTCCTATAAAAGTAAGGGATTGTTAACCATTGGGTATGAGCCGCCCCTAGCCTTCAAATAGTAGTTCAGAATCATTTATTCCGTCAAATACCACATGGACATACATAAGCATCCAGTAAAAATTCATAACTCAGAAGCGAGTGTTTGTATGGGAACATTTTTATTCATATCACAGCATTATTTTCACGTCATCTACTTCCGAATTTTTTGCATCAAGTTCCAGAACACTCTGTATATTGAATATGGTTTCAAATCTTACTCGCAGACTAACTAAAACTGAAATAATACTTCAGCTTCAGCTATATTAGTTTCAATGTACAAAATAACTCCCTGCAGCAAAAAAACAAGAGAAGTTACCACGGGTACATATGGGAAAATCAATTGTTAATCCCATGGCCGCCATTTTGACGCTGGTCAGCTCTTTTTTTAATTAATTAATTGTGAGAACAGTTAAAGTCAAATTTTTATATAGAACATTTTAGAGGGGATATTGGTGCTCTGCTATCAGGGAAAAACGATGATTTAGATTGCAAAAATTGAATCCAAACCGATCTACAAAAAGGACATATCTGCGGACATGATTTCAATTTACCTACAAGTGATCAAGTTGCAATTAACCCGTATGTTTAATATATGAGGTGTTGGTTTCCAGATTTTGTTCATCATTATTGTTTGCGAGACCTTGATGCATTACTATGAGTTTTTTGGAGAAAATTGATATAATGGCTTCTTTGATTAAAGGGTATGTAAATATTTATGAATTTTATTTAGTCGTTATTTGGCATATTGAATAGATACTCATAATTATAATTTGGCGCTGAAAGCTGCAGCTAGAACAGGAGTCCAAGAATCAAGCATCTGAAAATCAATCTCTACATCGGGAAGAATAAAAAGACTCCATACTGTACGAAGATATATTGAAAAATTCTTTTTCAGTTGAGGAAAGAGATGATAGTCGGACGGAGCCAAAGATGTTGTTTAAGGGGAGTGTTCTAGTATTTTTCAGTGCAACATGACACCTTTGGATAGCTTTCTGCGTCTTTTCTCTTCAATTTTTTCTCGTAGTGGTCAGTAATGTGGAATAATAATCTCCCTTATCCAAAAAATCAATCATAATTACTCCACGGCAATCCCAAAAAACTGAAGCAAGAACTTTTTCATCAGATTTTTGTTGCTTTGTTTCTGGATTGTAGAAATGTACCCAAGTCTCATCCATAGTAACCATTCGGCTTAATAAGTCTACATCGTTTTCAAATCGAACACAGATCGAACGCGATGTTTCTACCCTTGCACGCTTTTTGTCAACATTCAAACATTTCGGGATCCATTTTGCAGCAATTTTTCTCATGTCCAAATTGACGTGAACTATATGATTAACGCGTTCGTATGAAATATTCAGTACTTCATATATCTGTTTTAGCCCAATGCCCAATTTTTCCCAATACTTGATGATGGCTCGATACTCCAATTTTTCTGGATTACTTTTTTGACGTCAAACTTTACACTGACACTTCTAATAAATTATTGTTCGTCGCTATGGTAACGCAATATTTTGTTTATGCATGGAACTGGTTTATGCTAAGTAGATATCAATACAACCTCGTATATTAGCTTACTCGCTGCATCCAAGAGAGACTTTCTATGTATTTGATGATCTCTAGAAATACCTAGAAATTCGAGTAACAGTTAAGGTATGCTATAGTGAAAAACAGACAAGAGAGATAAGAAAATTTTTGTTAATTTAATCACCTTAGGATAATGTACAATTAACGTTCAAGAAATAGTTAAAACTTGGGCATTAATTACTGTGACTGCAAGTGAGAGGTAGCAAAAACAGTGCACTATCATAGATTCATTTGTTTTTTTTTTAATATTAATATATTCAACTAACAAAATTGTGATATTCATTTTGCAGGTGCCATTTTATTCTTGTTTTCATCCAGTTTAAAGTCGTGACCATATATCAGAGAAATAATTCAAAATAAAAACGGTAGAATCCCATGCCTTTGCGTGATTCAACAATACCGACCTTTACTAGAAAAAATACCAAGCTAAGAAAAACAAGAGAACATCCCACACTCGGAGGTGTAAAAATACTATGATAACATGAAAAATCAGAGTAGCTAACATGAAAACTATCTTCCTTTTTGTTTACTTATTTGCTTTTTATCTCTAGACGCAACAAGACTGTGAACATGCCTTAATGGGTGTTCAAACTTCTATTGAAGTTGGTTTACAGAATACTATGTTGCCAAATATATATTTCAATTCACGAGTCTCAATAATTCATCCGTAAACTTATCTTAGTAAGGATTCTTAATATCTACCAGCTATGTTAATTTTTTAAAACCTCGTTAATTTACTATATATTCTTAGAAGCAGCTCTAACAAACTTAAAATGAAATTAATCATCAATTTTTATTGTTTATGTAATCTAAATTTAACAATTCAGTCAGATATTCTTCGCGAAATTTATTGAATAGATTTTAAAATGATTGAACTGCTTGCCAGGAAATATACGTTTTTAAGGAGTGAACACTTTTATTTGATGATAATGATGACGATGAAAATTTGAACGGGTTTCTTCGGATGAAATATTTCTCACCTAGAGATTCCAGATTCCACATACTTATGTAGTGAAGTAGCTGATAATGTAATTAGATTTGTTAAATTCTCACTCCAAAATAAAGAATCTCTCAATAAAAAATTTTAGTATATTCCTAAAAAACGAACCAATCAAAAAGATTATTATGTATGTAAAGTAGAATGTTCTTAATAAACATAGTAAAATAGCAATTTTTCCGCAAATTTAAGTTAAATACAATACCGATTATCTTTTGTTGTTCCCTGTATTATATGTTTTTCGAAAAATCACAAAATATGTGGCAACATCGATGATCCATTATATCGAGAAGGCCTTGAGTCAGCACGCATTTCTAGATCGATTACGTTCCTTGGTACTGAGAATATTTTATGGGGTGATTTGCCATTTGATATGCTAAGTACCTGGTACTCTGGTAGCCTTGTCTGAGGTGCGAGTGCATTATCGGAAAAGAAAGAAAAATAGGTGTTCTCAGGTATGTTAGTTGTCTATTAGCACGAAAGGAGTTATTTAATCTCTATGGCTCGGCGAATCTAATACAATTAGTATGTATGTACTGTGCCTAACATATCAGCAAATGAATGAGACTGCAAGAAATAAAGTGAAGACAGTAGGTATGTCAGTGGTTTTGAGGTGGAACTTAAAAAATAATTATATCGAGAGAGAGAGAGGGGGGGGATAAGCTTTGTTGTCATTACAAAATTTTTAATTTTTACCGACAAAGCGACACAATTTTATAATAATAAAAAAATATAAAAATATACTTATTATAGTAATTATAATATATTATAATCTTATTTCATTATTCTTCACTACTCTGCCACAGAATAATAAGATTTTTCAAGCAGAAATGTATTTGTCAATCTTCGGAACTTATTATAGTTCGGTCAATTTAGACATTAGAAGTTACATAAATCCCCACTAAACTGAAAATGAGTAAAATTGTTTGAAATATAATTAAAAATAAAATTTGAAAGTTCCCCATCATTCCTGTATATGGAATGACGATTTTCAACAAAACGGTAAGTTTTATCATGAAAATACTTCGGAAAAAATTGTAAATCGTAAAATTATCTACAAAAAACGTATCAATACATTTTTTCCTACGAGCCACTGTTTCTGAGATATAATGATTTAAAAAGTTGTAATCGTTATAATACACACACGTTCCGACGCCATCTATGATTTATTGCGTGTAAACATAGTACATGATTTGACACTTTGCAAAAATGATTAATAAATTTCCGATTGATGTTGAGCTTTTCCTGCTTTTTAAAATTTTTTTTCCAGTTGGAAATCGAGCGGTTTACATTTTAACCAGCAACAATAGTTGTGTCTGTCAAATTGAATTGCTCTATTGCTCTTTCAAGAATCAATTAGCTTGTTTGACCAAAATATTTTCAGCAGTAATCTTTTTATCACAACTCTAGAGATGTATATATATATATATATATATATATATATATATATATATATATATAGCGTTTTCATGCATATTATGACGATTACAACTTTGATCTGTAGTATTTTTATGATAAAACTCATCGTTTTGCTAAAAATCGCGAAAAAGCTATTTTTTACCTTTGACCTTGAATAAATTGGTTTTCCATACACAGGAATGATGGGGAACTTTCAAATTTTATTTTTAATTATATTCTTAACAATCTCACTGATTTTCATCTTGGTGGGTATTTATGTAGCTTCATTCTTATTTTTTGGTCTAATTTGACCGTACTATTAAATTTATTTCTCATTTTTAATTCCAAATTTAGCTGATAAAATAATTTTATGGAGCTGTAGATGATGGAATTTTTTACCAGAACAGAAGTGGGTATAGTTGAGTAAATGTCCAAATTCTTTCTTCTAGTAGAGTGGGCATTAATTTGAAAGTTTTTGCGAACTAAACAAACAGATTCCAAAATGAAAAGAGAGGAGAGAGTTAAAATTTTGTTTGTTTTTCAAAATAGAATTCGCAATGCGTTTTTCTACTCAAACCATAAATATAACGAATAGCTTTTTTTGTAATTTTAAGATGGATTCGAAAAGGTGCAAACTTCAAAACCCCCAGGAAGTTAACTATGGCGAAGAATCGAATACCGAGTAGTAAGTTTTTCAAGCAGTACGAGAATCGAGCTATTCAGACACAGATTTATCTGCAAAACAAGCAGAAGATAATTTTTTGCCAAGTTGTCTACATGTACAGGTCATTGAAGGACACTGTCAATATGTAGACCAAGAAACTTAATCGTATGGTAAAGATCCTTTATAGGATGAAATTAAAGTTTTCTCAGTGTTTAAACAGAGACCGTTCATGTCAGATCATGACTTTATTAAAAAAACGTGAATCACAATTATGGAATATTAAGCACTGTTCGTACGTGAAGGTCCAGTAACATAGCGATGACAAATAGTCAGCAAATAAGGAACTTTATCCTTTCCACAAATCAGGTGTCGAGTAAGCATGCGTTTTAGCTATGGCTGCATAAGTAGCTTTAACGAAATTATCCAATGTACCAGTTGAACCTCTAGCTAAAGTATAACAGTCCTCAATACCAGACATCCGAAGAAGTTTTTTAGGTACAGGAGCATATACGATTCCAGTACCTCGGAGAGCTGGAATTAACCTCACAGTAACAGATCCACACTTAACCAATTACCTTACAAGGTACTGTGTGACCAATCTTGTTACCCCAGTAACCTCTACGGACAGGTACTATAGATAACTTAGCCAAAATAATAGTTCTCTTCACCCTCAAACCAATATGACCTTTACTGTTTCCAATAGCAACAAAAGCCTTGAATCGAAGATGTTGCCCGGCACGAGTTTGTTTCTGTACTAGCATGTTTTTCAATACTTCATCATTTAGGTCGGGCTCAATAAAATGATCAATGATTCAACCAAATTCCTTAATGGACAAAAAGTGATCGATTTTTCCATCTTTCACAAAACGTCCTAACTTAGTGACTGGTATCCATTCTTTATGGTCTGTCTTTCCAAGACCACATGCGCGTCCACGACCTCAACCGCAGCTTCTTGTACCTCCTTGGCTACCACCACGCCCACTACCACCAAAACCACCACGGAATCCACCACGTCCACTGGCTGGAGCTGCGTCAAACATTGTTCAGTTCCCTCTTTTTCGACGACAACGGAAGAAAAGACTTGATAGTAATGAGATCTTTGCCTATGATGATATAATGTAAGGATTATATATCTGGACTACTCCAGGTTACACTGGTGTCATCTGCGAGTGAAGTGAATTCAGCATTAATTCGTAATTCTGTGACATCATTAATGAATACCAAAGAAAGAACTGGACACTCAACCCAGAGGTACACCACAGCTAGCTGGCAATTTACTTGAAACATTACTATTAGCTCGTTTTGTTTCTATATTTTTCTAGAACTTTTATAAATCTTTTGGTTTGCGATTTCTAATGAGGAAGGTGGCAACGAAACACAAAAGTGGACTAACGTTAATATATTTTCCGAGCTTTCAAATACTTATGTAATCATCGTCTAAGAAATAATTAATTAAGATTTTCGGTGGTTTTGAATAATATTAATGCTTGTATAATTATTTAAATTTATAGGATTCAAAATTCAATATTCAAATTGACCTTAAATTAGTTAAGTCTATAATAAATAGTCGAAATGAACAGACCGAAATAAAAGTAATTAAGGAATTTAGGTAAATTATTTGAGTTAGTTAAGTGATAATTATAAGTTAGTGTAGTGTATAGTTTTTAAATGAATTAACAACGTGAGAGACAGTGTCTATTAATTAACCCTATGAATAGAAATCGTATAAATAAATAAGAAAAGCATTACTGATCATCTATATAATTTTATTTAGTTTCAAATAATATTCCTATTTAAAAAGTGTATAAGTGAAAAAGCAAATACAAAAGTTACTTACTCTCTTTCTCACTATTACTACTAGTCTAATGAATGGATAAAATAAGTAAAAATAGTTAAAAATAAATATTATGTGATAAATTGGTTAAATATATAATTTTACGCTCTAGTAGCACCAGAGTTCATTTCCCCCACAGTCAGTGCTACATTATAACACTAATATCACACACCATACATGAGCTAATTTCAAAACGGGACGCGCCAGCCACCTGACCTTCCACTACTAGCGTCCATAGATAATAACAAATAAAACAAATGTAACGAATGAAGAATATGTCATGCGAAGTACACTCGATGTTGACTAGTCGACGCGTAGCAAGTGCCAAAGATTTTTATCGCTAGTAGATTTACTGTCGTGATTAAAGTGTTGTGTTTGCGTTAGTATATGAGTGTAGTAACCTAGAGATGTCGAAGAGAATGAAAAAGTATCTTTTCTAGTTTATTTATTGCTTCTAGTTACTTATGAATAGTTTCCATAAATATCTATATCTATAAGATATCGTGTATTGTGACTATTTATTATAAAAATTGTGGATTACAGAATAGAATTGAGAAGCTTATGCATTATTATAATAATCAGGTAATTTTTAATAAATTGGAACATTATTTAGATATTTTAAATAAACCAATCTCATTCACTTTACTGTAACAATCATAAACTCTTCTTAACTCCACCTACTTAGACCAAAGTTGGTCAATTTTTCAATTAATTTAAAAAATTTAATTCCCGTATTTTTTTATTTATTTCTGTCTTTTTTTTTCATTTATCTGACGTCAGATATTTACCTTGGCACAAGGCATTAAATCCCTAAAGCAATTCATCTAATATTTTAGCAAAAACAGCAGCCTCAATTTCAGCATAAAAATCTATTAGCGTATCAATACAATATTTTCCTTTTTGGTCCATGTTTTTGATAATTTCTGAAGTTACTTTCCAAATCCTGATGTTTTTCCATTCTTTAGATTTGTTATTGCATGTTCTATCTCTTCTTTACTAATTTTTATATGTGACTCGTTATGTTAATTTTGTACAATTTCTTCTATATGTTCTGGACTCATTGAGTAGTTTCTGCTAATATTCTTTCGTTCTTTGTATGATTTCATATTCCTTTTTTAACATTTCGCCTTTCAAATTTTTTAAAAAATCAGTGTCCTGCTGTTTCTCTGTTCTCATATTTTTAATTATTTTTTAGAAGAGTATTTGATTTGCTTTGGAGTGTTCTTCTATTTTTTTTCCAAATTTTTGCCATTTTTCATTCTTTAATGTCTCAATTAGTTCTTTTGTTTATTTTCTTTATTCTTTGTAAATATTATACTGTTTTGATTCGATATGTGATTTTTCCATGCTCTTTTCTTTTCTATTTACTTGTTTCTTTTATTTCCCGTAACCACCACGATGTTTGTTTCACACGATAAGAGTTATGCTTTCGTAATTTTTCACAAATTTTAGTTGTCATTTTCCCAAGCACTATTCCTTCGAGGTACCTTTTGATGAAATGGGCAGGATATTCACAAGGTATATGCTCTGCTGTCTCTATAGCTCACTTGCAGAATCTCCAGTTGTAGTTTTCTGCTACGACTATCATCTTAGGTGTTATTTGACCACCAACCAAGCTTAATGTCATTTCTGGACACCACCAGTAGCTCCTCAAACTTCGTATCTAATATGGTTATGAATTTTTTGGAGTGTCTCAAACCTTGATATTTCAGCCATCGTTTTAGTTCGTTGTTGATGTCAAATCTGATGAGGCCATACAAGGTCTCTGATTCAAAATATATGGTTTAGTAGTCACATTAGGTTCACTAGTGTTTTTGTAGTTTGTTTGTTATCTTTCGCTAGATTTGACGTACACTCAACAGCTTAGGTATTTAACATTGAGGATATTTATGAAGAAGTTTTTATCAAAAACAGAATATTCTTCTTCTTCTTCTTCTCATGCCGTCTTCTCATTGAAGGATGGCGACCACATTTAAAAATGTGTCTCTGTCCCTCGCAACATGAAACAAAACTGTGTTATGTTCTGTACAGTATTTGTCGTTGCGTAAGACGTGTTCTATGTAAGATGTTTTTCTTATCTTAATAATTGTCAACAATCGTCAACATTTCTTTTGCGTCCAATGCGTCTTAGTACTTCGTCGTTGATGATTCTGTCAGTTCAGGGTATCTTTAGGATGCGTCTATAGTCACATCTCAAGTTATTTGATCATATCAGCTTTCAAGGTCCAAGTTTCCACTCCGTCCAGCACTACTGACCACTTATAACATTTCATGAATACTATTCTGACGTGGTGGTTTAGATATGTGTTTGAAATTGTTGAAGAGTACTTGCCTTTCGAGTCATTTCAATTCTGATCTTGATTTCTTCGTCTGGATTCATTTGAGCCTTTATGACTGAACCAAGATACTTGTATTTTTGCACGCATTCTATTTGTTTTCCATTCAGTTTGAGAATAAGGTTAATATTAATATTTGGGTTTTTACTCATAACCATGAATTTAGTTTTTTCAACTTTTATGGTGAGTCCTAAGTTTTCATATTTCATACAATATTTTTTAAGAAAAATCTAACGTCTACTTAAACTTTTCAAGATTTGAATTAGTATCTGCTTATGGTATACTACGGCATTAACTGGTTTTTTTTATTAGTAATAAAATAATTCCGGAATTTCCCGCAACTCTGTGTCGTTTTATCAAACGTGCCTTTAGAAAATTGAAATAATTTAAAATTACCCAATAGTTTATTTATACAAAATTATTAAAGTGATGAAAGCTATTCTGTTCTAGCATAGTCGTGTCAATGATTCACATATATATAAAATGATGATTATCATGTTGGAAATTGAATGTAATATTACGAAATCCCATCTTGTAACAAATTGAAACGTCTCTTCGTCAGCAAGCCAGTGAGTATTTTGACGTAATTGTGAAATCAAATCAGTTATTTTCGTATTACGAATTGATTTTCATTGGGAACAAATATTTTCTTCTCTTTATATTCTCTTTATAGACGATAAAATCGTCGAATGAAAGAGAGAATGACAAAAGTTGTTGTCATTAAGGTCATGGGCGGACGGTAAAATGGGTTAGGCATGCAGGAACTGTTACGATGTTAAAAATAAGAGATTGTCGTTTAAAGTCGATTTAGATGTCTGCATATATTTCAAAAGGAAGTACCAAGCCTACATTAAGTCAAACCATTTCTTTGTGATTGTTCGTTTGTCAGATTTAATATTCTTAAGAAAATGAATTATTAAATGCGGTTAGTGAAGGTTTTTACTTTTGTCGTTTCAAATGTAACAGTAGCATAGTTAGTTCCAAGTCATTCTTTTATGACTTACTATCTGCAAAGCTGTTATTTACGTAAATTTCATATGCAAAATAAACAATAACAGGGACGTACTTAAAAAGTGAAGTGAATTTCGATATGCGTTTAGTTATTGTAGAAAAAATATAATTAAATATCAAATTATATAGTTGAAAATTGGAAATAAAATAATTCAGTAATTATTTTTCACATTTAAACATTTATATCTGCTGAATTATGGTTAATATAAAGATCTAGATATTCTTGCATGGCTTCCTTGACTGCTCATTCTTTTTGTTTCCATTTCTCATCTACGTCCTCTATTCCTGGCTTTTCATGGCCATTCATATTACACTTATTCATCATCTTATTCTTTAGTTTTTTGAAGTTTTTCACGTTCCACGTGTCTGTCTGCATCCACCCCCTAAAACTTTCGTAGTTTCTCTCCATAAGTACATGATCTATCTAATTCTCCCGTTCGGTGATATCCTGGTTGCTTCATGTATTTTCTTATGATCAAATCTCATGATCATCTTCCTTTCCTGGTGCTTACTTCCACCTTTTGTCACATACTTGAATCGTTTGCTCTGCCTAGGTTTGCTTTCATATCATTATCAATTTGATATCGTCGTAACTTTTCCTACTAAAGCATTTATCTTTCCATAGCATTCATTTTTTGTTGTTTTGTGTTTCGATAGAGCATTCACGTTGATGATCGTAATTTCCACTACAATATTATTTTGCATAGCCCTTCCGATCGTCGCTCGAAAATTATGACCTACATTTTAAAAAGGAGGCTTATAATATATCAATAATATATAAATAATATATAATATAATATATAAATGCAAATATCCACAAAAAACAAAATCTCACACAATATCTAGAACCGAGAAGATGTAAACTAGCGATCTACGATCAGAGCGTAGAACAAGTGATGTCCTTCAAATATCTAGGAACAAACATAACAAGCGATAGAAATCTAAAGAAAGAAGTAAAAGTACAAACAACGAAGGCAGCATTAATATCAGGATACCTTAGAGATTTAATTTGGCGAAATAAATACAGCTGGTCCTCAGCATCCCAACTACTCATGGCGAACCCTTGATGAAAATACAGGACCTAGTCCTAACGTAAGAAGAAGACGAAGAAGAAGATAATAATAAATCTCATTCGAGTACCTGTTTTGTTTCTTGTCTATCATATTTTCCAAGTTATAATCAATATAATCCATTTTCAATTTGAGCAATCATAACATATATTATTGTAAGATAAATCGCTCAATAAAGGCGCGTATAAGAAATGTTAAATTCGTTCGATCAAGGCAATATATTTTGTTCTGCCAATTTTCATGTACACTCGAAATAGATCATTTAACAACAAACTAGAAAAAGAAGCTCAATTAAAAAATTCATTGTTTTCACGACATGTTGGAGATGTTCTGTCATTCTCTTCATCATCATCATCATCAACATAATCGAACTGCCAGTCGCATCCTCTGCTGGATACAGGCCTCCTTTAATTTTTGCCACTATACACGACCCCAGCAAGTGTCATCTAACTGGGAACCATCCTCTTAATATCGTTAGACCATCGTGTCAGTGGGCGTCTTGTACTTCGAAGGCCATCTTCTATCGATTTGGACTCAATAATTCTTTTGGTCCACTGATTGTCTGTTCTTCTGATCACATGGCCCGCCAAATTCCAGAGCTTGTCTTCACGGATGGCATGTAAACCCCCGACAACAGTCTCTCAAAAAATAGGACTTAAATAAATCATTAATCAAAAATGACATTGGCTCTTATACTATAGTTGGTATGGAAATAACGATGGTTTCAGTGGGTTGAAAAAAAGCTTGCAGGTATTTACGGCAATAGAATTTTTTTACTTAGTTTGGTCTGCAGAATCCAAATGTAATTCAATAATATAATTTAGATATTGCACTATTATTTTAAATTATTGTTAAAGAAATACAATTACTACAATCAGAATTATACAAAATTGGATTGCCATTACAGTCATTACCTATCCCTTCTCGAACTATCGAAAATTAAAATAATGATTGTCATTGAACCACAAATTTTTTATTACTTTGATATCTTTAATTTTCGTTCTAATTTTTTATCCAGTCTTGATTATTTCTCAAAAAAAATTCTGTTACTGTTAGTGGGTCACAAGTCACAATCAATGATTTAACGACATTTTAAACCTGATAAAATCTTTTGTAAAAGGTTTTTTATCGATTATATATTTTATATACTGAGTAGAAATGTAGGTCAACTAGATTAACTGTTTAACATAAAATTGGCGAGGATGCAGGCCAAATTTTTATTTATAGGTTAAATAAGAGAGAAAATGCAGCTCAGATATAAAAAAAGTGGCAACTATATAATGGATAAAACCAAATAAATCAAGATTAACAAGAAAAAAATGACAATATGAGTTATTGCCATGTTTGTGTTGATGATACTTTACTGATACGTTTTCTTTTGTCATCGTGATCTATATGAATGATATCCGAAAACTTATTTTGAGTAAGTGAGTAGCTACTACAAATACAGTGACTGCATTTTATAACCTCAATTATTTCCGCTTCATTTTTCTCAATCAGTACATTTCATACTTTAATACGGCGTCATTACAGCAATGGAATGGCCAAATGAACTGTCCCAATGCATTTCGTTGAATCATAACAGTTTTGCGGCATTGCAAAACCGTTAACTTAAATAATTTCAAAAATATGGGCTCAGGATATTTTAGATTATTATTCACCACAGACCTTACGAATAAAGAAAGAAAAAATAGGATTGAAAGAGGTGTTCGAAAGGAGATTTTGTCGATCTTTCGCTTCGTAGAGTTTACCACGTGTACTTAGTACTAGGAATAGAAAAGCAAAAAACTATCTGATAAATTCAGTTCTTATTCTGATAGGTTTCGTGAGAAAGTCTGTACAATGGAATGTAGATTGAGAGGAATGCAATTGATATGGAAGTGATTGTGGCCACAAGCCTCCTTCTTAATTTGGATCCTTACGCTGATAGGTTTCGTGATAAAGTCTGGACAATGGAATGTAGATTGAGAGGAATGCAATTGATATGGAAGTGATTGTGGCCACAAGCCTCCTTCTTAATTTGGATCCTTACGCTGATAGGTTTCGTGAGAAAGTCTGTACAATGGAATGTAGATTGAGAGGAATGCAATTGATATGGAAGTGATTGTGGCCACAAGCCTCCTTCTTAATTTGGATCCTTAGGCTGATAGGTTTCGTGATAAAGTCTGGACAATGGAATGTAGATTGAGAGGAATGCAATTGATATGGAAGTGATTGTGGCCACAAGCCTCCTTCTTAATTTGGATCCTTACGCTGATAGGTTTCGTGAGAAAGTCTGTACAATGGAATGTAGATTGAGAGGAATGCAATTGATATGGAAGTGATTGTGGCCACAAGCCTCCTTCTTAATTTGGATCCTTAGGCTGATAGGTTTCGTGATAAAGTCTGGACAATGGAATGTAGATTGAGAGGAATGCAATTGATATGGAAGTGATTGTGGCCACAAGCCTCCTTCTTAATTTGGATCCTTACGCTGATAGGTTTCGTGAGAAAGTCTGTACAATGGAATGTACAATGGAATGTAGATTAAGAGGACTACATTGGATGTTGAAGTGGATTTGGTCACAAGCCACCTCCGTAAAATGGATCCTTAGGCTGATAGGTTTCGTGAGAAAGTCTGGACAATGGAATGTAGATTGAGAGGAATGCAATTGATATGGAAGTGATTGTGGCCACAAGCCTCCTTCTTAATTTGGATCCTTACGCTGATAGGTTTCGTGAGAAAGTCTGTACAATGGAATGTACAATGGAATGTAGATTAAGAGGACTACATTGGATGTTGAAGTGGATTTGGTGACAAGCCACCTCCGTAAAATGGATCCTTAGGCTGATAGGTTTCGTGAGAAAGTCTGGACAATGGAATATAGATTGAGAGGAATGCAATTGATATGGAAGTGAATCTGGCCACAAGCCTCCTTCTTAAAATGGATCCTTAGGCTGATAGATTTCGTGAGAAAGTCTGGAATGTAGATTGAGAGGACTACATTGGATGTTGAAGTGGATTTAGTCACAAGCCACCTCCTTAAAATGTATCTATCTATTTATACGCTTATGTGTTGAGACAAGTTCACCTGTGTTTATCCGTCGCGCTCACCAGATTGAGTACTATCCATCTTTTGGCTCTTACTGAGAATAAAAATAGTGTTGAAAGGGAAACAAGTCTTTATTTGGATGGGTACTGGATGAATTCTTGACTTGAAAACTGCCTTTTCCTATATTTATTGAGTTTTCAGAAAGTTGAACCACAAGGGCATACAAAATTTATAAACTGACGTTATATTCTTGAAATTATTGATTTGAAGCTCAAATATGGAACAAACATAGTTCGTTACACACATAGGCTGCACCAATAAAAACTTTTGAACCACCCACGTGTGAGTGCTACGGATGATCTAATAATAAATAACGGAGTTTTTTCGTCCTCTTTACAACATTCTGAGTCGTTCGCGATGCTAATAACATGAAAATAGCGTCATAGATGATCATTTCCGCTTAAGCAGCCGCTCTCTAGTCACATTTTGTTTTGTTTGATCAAAGCAAATAATTGGTAGTCTTAGCTTGTCATACCCCAAATGTTTCTACCCATCTCCCATCTCCCAAGAGATCTAAGCGATTTAATAGTTTTAGTTTTGGCTGATTAGAACAAAAAGTTAAATTCAAACAGGAGAAAAGTGGTAAAGCACTTGATTCCTAGTGTTTTCTCCACATTAAGTGTCTAAAAGACACTCGATTTGTATATATGGTTGTTCTGAAATCACATTAAAAGTCAGATTCCAAAATAAGACTTTTGATCAATATTTCACATGAAAAGTATCTAGTATATAATATAAAATAATTGTCTTCGGGCCAATATGACTAATTAAAAATCTTACGAAAACAAAACCTCATGATATGAATATAAAATACTTCCAAGTGTGTCCCTCGGGCATTTCGAAAAGTCCACCTGCTTTTAATTAACGAAAAAAATTAGCATTGTTCAAAAATACGCTCACACTCTGCTTTGAGCAGCTCCTGCAATCACGTTATTGTTTTTAGTTGAAGCAACGATTAAATAGCAACAATCTAACGTTACTTTTATTACGTTTTTGTATTAATACAGTGATAGACAGTTATTTGAATTGGGCGCATCCGCCACAATTGTTCGAAATTGATTGGCGAGTTAACAAAACGGGTCTTTACCTTTTTAGTCTGGTTTTATGTGGGCATAAACTTTACACTAGCAGCTGTTGTAAAAGTTAAGACTAGTTTCGACAGTGTTTCTTTCTTAGTAAGATTTTGTCCTCTTTAGATGACGGTTTCGAGACACGGTACCAATTCCGCGGTGTGTTATTTTAAATTCGAATATCAATTCATGCTCGGTTAGAAATAATTTGTTATAAAGTGACTAAATTGCGAGAATTATAAGTAAAGTGTTGTGGATATTTTGAATAGTTACTTAATGGAAATTTATCAAAAGTAAGTTGAAAAATAAATTGTCTAGTTGCGGTTTATTTTCGTGTCACTTGAAAACTAATAGATTAGATAAATTTTTTAAGAAAGGATAAGCAAATATCGTTAAACACTTCAGTAACGGAAATGTAATAATAATTATTTAAAAAAATTGTTTCATAATTTAACCTTTATGATGAGAAAACCTTGAAAGGTAACCAATAATATATCAATACTCAAAATGCCATGGAAACATGTATAATTCTCAATAAACGACCATATTACTAAATATTCGATTTTCATAATTCTCAGTAAGCCCTTTAAACCCTGAAAACGTGACATCTGTTGATGTCTATTGATTTGTTTCTCACGTATATCCACTTTTTAAAACGTTTAACTCGATGAACACGTTGTAAAGTATTTTTAAATCCCTGCTTTTAAGAATTAGTTTTGATGAAAATTTTCCAATCTATAGGTTTATGGTTCAAAATTAATATTTTCGTACAAAAAAGCTAACAAAAATGTAAAAAATAAAATAATAGTCGATAATTTCCAGAACTAACCTAAAAGCTTGTATCCATCCGGAATTGTCCATTAATTAGATTTAAAGGGATAAATTCACCCCTTAACAAAATAAACAGTAATATTTGTAACAGTATCTCGAACCCTAAACGAAATATATTTCTAATAGAACTATGGAAGGAAATTATGGTTTGGTAAAAATTATGGACGAAACTGTGGCAGTTTTTTTTGGTGGAAAAAAAGGTATCAACAAAAAACAACAATTCTCTTTACCATGTATTTCGTTTCAGGCATTTTCGAATCTTTTTCATTCTATATACTATAGATTGCTAATTAAGTTTTATTTTTTTTATCGTATTGATGATTTTTTAGTCTATTTTCTAAATACTGAGATGTCTGTCGTATGTAAACAGGGCCAGAATCATTACTGAAATTATAACATTTCTGTTTGTTTTTGGGTGTTTTAGATTTTAGTTTAGTGTAATATTTCGGAAATGCACACTCGTGAGAAAAAAATTGGCGGTCAAAAGTCTCTCGCAAAATATCTGTGGCTTATAGCTTCTATTCTTTTTCTGATTTTGGGAACTCAATGCCATTAGTCTCAGCTTTATAATGAATAGTTTATATTGTTATTGAGTTATTCTTTTGGTAAAGGAAAACTATCAAAAGAAAAGGAATCTTGAACAATGAAAATGATTAACAGTAAAGAAAATACATGTTTAAATTCGTCAAAATAATAATTTATCTGAAATAATTTGAAGTTTCTTTACTCGATCTTGTTCGATGCTATCCCATCCCTCAGTAAGCGCTGTGCAATTTCGTGGTTAGTGCATATTTTCTAGCATAAACTTTTCTCTCGAATTAATCCCATGAATGATTGATAGAATTTAAGTGCGGGATACGTGCTGGCCAATCCATGAAGAAAATTCGACATCTTGTAAATACTGCCGTATGGAACCTGCAGTAGGTGGGCAATTTCCTGTCCTACAAAGTTTTCGCCAATGCAACTGGCGTAGGAAACAACGTAATTCTCTAAAATTTCTTCTATGTATCGGTTCGTCGTTAATCCCCGCGCTCCATCGCCATTTTTAATAACAAATCGGTTTTTGCTTCCATCGAAATGCCTGCCCGAAGTATCCAGGACCCTCCAAAAAACGTTTCCTTTTATGCGAATTTTTCTTCAGGTCTTTTGTAGACTCGTCATTTTCTATCGCTACCATGCAGGCTTTCGTCTGAGAAGAGCACGGAGCCCTACTGTTCGTCAGTCCAATTAATGTGTTCTCTGGCAAATCGTAGACAGACTGCTCGGTGGGCTGGGATTGATTTACGGCCAGTATCTGACCTGTTTGGCTCAAGGTTAGTTGCCTTAAGTATTCTTCTTATTGTCCAGACACCCCTTGCGTTTCTCTGATCTCTTGTTGGATTTGAACACCAGTAAGGGCCCGAGTCACAATACTTGAGCAGCTTTTTCTTGATTTCGATTGTGAAATGAATTTTTTTAATTTTCATATTCATCATGTAGGCGATTTATTGATTCATATAATTATGCAATTGCTCAACATCTAAGGAAAAAGAAATTGAAGAAAAGTGTTGAGAATATTGCATGGTGCAGTCGAAAGAAAATGGCAACAAACAGTAATTGGCTATTATTAGTCTCGATAATTGAATTAAATCTCATATAAAAGAATCTTTCTTTTGTTTAAGTTGATATAGATTATAAAAACTGATATTTTTGATGTATTAATTTGAATGAATAAGAATAACTGATTTAAATTCTATAATTTTCAATAGTAATTAACATAAAAAAACATTTCGTACTAGGCTAATCTGAATGTATCTCCAGTTAACGTCTTTTTTTTTAGTGTTATTATATTATTAATTTGTATTCCGACTAAATAAATTCTTTGGCATATTTCAAACAGCCAAAATCGTTTAATTATAAATGTCCCTGATTCAGATCACGATATGTCGTTTATATAAGAACCTAATTGTCGTCCAATTTAAAGTGATGACTGAAGAATTTAATAAAAAAAACGACACGAAAATACTTTTAGTAACCGATTCTTGTCAGGACATTTTTAATATTCTTACGGCCATCAATTCCATCACATGATGGACAAGTTATAAATTATACGTTAAATTATAGTTCAGTGATTAAATTATACAGAATCTTTCACAATACGGTAATTACGTTTTTGGTGGGTATTTGTTCATTAATTTTATTAACGGGATTTCGATCATAGAAGACTCGTTGCTTCTTCAAAAAAAAATGATAAATCATAGAAAAGTAATCAATATTGTAGGTCAAAAGACTAGCAGCAAACCGGGTGTTCGATTATATGAAATATTAAATCAATAGGAATCGTTCTTGAAACCAAAAAGACATTAGCCATGCTAGATTGAATTTGAAATTAACATGTGGGTAAAACTATTATCTCTCTCCTCTTTCCAAAGGATGAAGTGACACCATTTATATTTAATTCAGCAGTTGTTTTCAAGCTTGCTTATCCTGTGCAATCTTTTCGGCATGATGCAGTCTCATATTTATTAAGGGTATTGTTTGGTGTACCTATCTAGATGGAGATCTGCCCCTTGGGCGTTTGCCATCTACTTTCGCTTCTATGATTAATCGTTCCATTTTACCTGATCTTCTAGCTATATGTCCCAGGTACTGCAGATACATGCAGTTCAATCTGGTTAACAGCTTTGTATCTGGACCAATTTCGAGTAATAAGGATACGTTGGTTCAGTCCATGATATTCGTAAGAGTATTTTATAAACCCACATTTCGAAACCCTCTATTCGGTTTTCATCTGCTTTGTTTAAAGTCCATGTTTCAATTGCGTACGTTGCAATGGGGAAAATAAGAGCATCATCTAGGCGGATTTTCTTGTCTTTCCATATTTTATTCAACTTGGTAGTCGCTTATCTTGTCATAGTCAAACGACGGCGTATTTCGCTTTCGCATATCACAGTGTTGTTTCCCAAACTATGATGCTCAAGTCCAATGTGATGTAAGGTATAGTCTTTCACCAAATAAAAGCTAAAATATATCAAAACCTCCAAGCAGCTAGTTGTAACAGAAAGACTTATCTGGTGATCTACTACCAAGGCATATACATTACCGATTAAAAGTTTTTGCTCGCCCTATAGTCTGCGTGATACACAACACAAAACAATACAATCGATTCTGATATTTATATTTTAAAAAACATATATAGATTGTTTCTTTTGCATAAATTATTTCGGTTTACTATTTTGGCATTCCCTGTAAGAATTTTGACAAATAATCGTCCATTTGGTTTCATTCGTGTTTCGAAAGATGGAAAGTGGAACTACTGCTTTCTGATATCCATGTCCAATGTGTTCTACAACAACTTAATTGGATTCACATACAATCAGTACACTTTTCTTCTCCAATTCTTCCTAATATTCCTTGCAAAGTTTCGAGGAATTTTTGGGATTGTTGTCATGGTGGGAGATGAATTTTCTGCCGATCAGGCGCTGACCAGAACGTACTATAGTTTTTATACCCTCCTTTCATCAAAATCCCTTCGATCTTTACCAAGTCTCCAGTCGCCCTTCCTCTATAACATCCCCAAACCGTCACCAAGCCACCGCTGTCTTTTAAAATCGAATCACACATGGATCTAGGATCCGTTCTCTCTTTCACCTGCTTTCAAATACTTATTACTCCATACAACTGTCTCCTATTCTTCAGGCGTCAAATTTGTATGTTCTTTAGTCCACTGCAAGCAATTATTTTGACGTCTTAAAAGAGGTTTTTTGCTGCTACCCTTCGAAAAAGAACAGCTCTTTTCACTATAGAAATACTCAAAAGCGAATCTGTAGAATCAATATCATAGCTACTAGCTCTGGGTCCGTAAGTCGTCAATCACTTATACTGATCAACACAATACTTTCACCTTCAGCAGTTGTGGTTTTTGAACGTTTTCTATCATCAAAGCTCCTAATGGATGTTTTCACGTTGTACTCCTCGGTACGTTGAGGTATTTTTAATTCGGCGGAAATTATACGGTTCCTTTTTCCTAGACTATGGATACAACTAATGAGTTTCAATCGATAGTTGCTTGATTTTACCCATTTATGAATTTTCAAGAAAGGAAACAATTCGTATACGAACTTTACAAAAAGATGGCTTGGTAAAAAAAGTATAAATCACAACGTCTCACTAGAACTAAACTACAATCATAAGCTCTGAAGAAATAGTTCGCGGTTCAATAATAATGAATAACGCAGTTGGTACTTACAAGTTTTAACTTGTTGCACTTACACGACAAAATATAAAAATGCGTTCGTATACAGTGATAAAATAACTTTTTGGTTTGTAAGGCATCGTTTCGACCTTCGCTTGACAATATGAAAGAGGAATTTGTTAAAGTTAATCAAACAAAAGTTAGTGAAACTTTTAATCGGCAGTATAGTACTGCGCTTCTTGTATTGGCTACAAGCTACACAATCACAACAAATAGACCTTACATACTTTAAAAACTAGAACCAAAGATTTATCATACTCTACCACTAGGTAAGGCAGACTACCCAACTAGGTGCATACATACAAAGATTAAATCTAATCACTACAAACATACAAATAAAAAGAAGAAAGTTTAGATTGGATATTATCAAACCAGAAATGATCGCACATATAACAGAAAACAGACGATATACATAAACAAATTCTTCTACTTTTATCTCTTTCCTATTTATTTATAATTGTACCATGTCCGTATTTTCTAATTCATACATTCTTATATTTCAGTTTCGTCCTACTCTGGCTTCTGGTGTCCCATTATGACTGTCGATACATTTTCTTTTATTAGTTTCGTTTGTGACTATAAAAAACTTTTTTGTACACCATGATGAACTTATAAACATCTAATAACTTACATAACCAATACAATACCAATACAACCAAGAAGAAGTGATTAATTTCGCTTGCTTTAACGATTTTATCAAGAATCCATTTGCAATGTTTCAAATAGAAATCTTTAAAACTAAGTAAGTGGTTTGTAAATACCAAGCAACAGTTTTAACTGAGAATGATATACGAAATTGTGAAATTACTTAGTTTTATTTAAAAAAAAATTATCGCAATGTGCAGTTTGTTAATTCCGTAAATACATTGAACCATTATAAAATGTCAAGCTAACATTAATCAAAATATATTATTTACTTTATAAGAAATGTAGTCAGCCTTCTATTAACTCATTTAAATAAACCGATTGTCAGTTAATAAAAGTTATCAATTCTGGTTTTGATTTTATAATAATATTTATAATGTACTGAATATTTCATTTAGATTCTCCAATATTACATGAAATATTTGAAGATACATTTGTATGCATCCCTCTCATATCGTCAGATAGGTTCTTCAGTCTTCTGTGCTACTCGCTCTTCTTCCTACTTCCATGGGTTTAGTGGAAGGGCCCGGTTATGCCCGGTTATCTCTTCTTCACGTGCACTATAAATAGCCTTAAAGAGAGGATGCACTTCTTAAAGCTGCCCCTACTCGATATTTTCCGATCCTCATATTACAGAGATCTTTGAGAATGAGAAATGCTTTATTGTCAAAAAATTTGTTACAATTTGTAGACAAAAGCTTGTAAAAACTAGACAACAAACATAAAAATAACTAGATAAAGTCCCTAGCGAAGTCGTTCACTGAACAGTACGCACTTTAAATATGCCCTCAAATTATTGCGGAATGCGAGAAAAGATGATAGCGATTTGATTTCAATTGGCAAGTGATTGTGCATTTTTCAGCATTGTAAAATATTGAACCCTTGACTAATTCTGAACTTGGAGTAGGTAGGTAAAGGTCGTGCTCCACGTCCTTAAGTAGATAGCCGTGCAACGTTCTTTCTGATATTGTAGAAACGTGCTTAAGAATTAGGCAAACGGATTCAAAGATAAATAAGGAAGGAAGAGACAAAATTTTAAATCTTTTAAAGAAGTCCCTGCATTAAGCCCTGCTGTTCAGTCCGGGTAAATATCTAACCTAATCTTTTGTACTGTGAAGATTCGCTCAAATTGAGTCGCACCACACGTACACCAGAAGGGAAGGGCATATCGGAGGTGATATCGGAGAATTGTCCACAATTGTGATGTTATTTAATAAAAAAGGTTGCAATGTATTTATATATGATAAGGTCACTAGATATGCTCCGAAAGAAACTAGTATTGTCTGCAAATAGACAAATTTTACCACTGATGTTTAGATAGGCGATGTCGTTTATAAACAAAAGAAACAAAATAGGGCCTAGTACTGAGCCTTGGGGCATTCCACATTCTATTATTTTGCAAGAAGACATCGTTGTATCAACCCTTACAAGCTTTATAGGTAATCTTCCCCCTTTCTTCATTCTTTTCATTTTATTTGTCTACACTGTTAGCTGTTATTCAAATGTTTAGTCTGTTTAGCATATTCTTCTGTAATGTAATCCGTAAACTTCCTTAGTTGGATAATTGGGTGGGTTCTCAACTCTTGAAATCCTCCACTGGCGGTCTCCTTTATAACTTCCACTATCTTCTTATGGTTTCAACTCTAGGAAGATTCGCTCCGTTCTAATGTACCAAGGAGAACTCACAGCTTATCTTAAGCTGATGTTAATCTGGACTTCTTTCGATAGTTCTTAGCAGAGCATCTCCTAACTGTAGATGTATACAGCATTATGGGGATAAATATGGTCTTGATAGGGTGGAGCTTTGTTTTTATATCTTCTTCAATGGTATTTCCTCTACCGAGGCTGGTTCATTCACATCTATCTATATTTTCATGTATTATTATATTATATATTAAATCCAATCAACTTAATGCGGTACTGTACTAATACTTTATTGCTTAAATTAAAGTGAAACATTGCTTCCAGTGATCTAGAAAGCGGCACTGACGTTCGTATGTTTAAATATCAAGAATTATACCGAATATCTTTAACGCTGCTGACTATGATGGGTATTTTTAGAAACTATACTAAACAAAGAACATTTTTTGTTTCAGGTTGATGTCAATAGGATATTGATAGCACATCTGGTGAGCGAGACTAGTGAAGAACTAACCAATAAAACGGACAAAATTACTCTTTATAAAATCAATGGAAGTAGTAGCAGCGTCCCCTAACGGGGCTCCTTTTCGCGATCACGACGTACGAGAATGGTCAAGGATCGATTCCATCACAGGTGCTCTTGAACGAGCACGTTTGGAAACCGATCATTGGTCTGCGAATACGATAAATTCTTCACATAAGTATGGAAAGGTGAGTGAATTTTATTTTTCAACTGGAAACTATTTCTTCGAAGAAAACACTGTTTCATAATGTTTGAAATTTTTACGAAACAGGAAATAATTTTTATTTCTTTATCATATCACGTTGCTGATTATTGTCTTTTTTCATTGTAATGATGAATTCTTCAAAAGTGTTCCAGATTTCTGTACTGTCAACTTCATGTTTTATTTGTCTCGGTTGGCTGTTAATATCGGAGGATTGTGATCCGATCCAATGTCTGTGCCAGGATATGTTGTTACTTTCCTGACACCATTTTTGAATCTTTCGTTTACTAGGATATAGTCAATCTGGTTTCTAATTATGTGAGGTGGGTCCTTCCTATGTATATGTTACTGTGAATGTCCAATATGGGTGAATGTTAAGATGCACCAGAGTATGTCGACAATCACCAATTTCGATGGTGTAACTCGAAAACTGTTCTTAATTCATACTTGAATCGGACATACACCGGTGAATGTTAACATACACGGAGGAGATACTGTGAACCTTAGAATCGGCGATTTACAATTTTTGTGAATGTTAACAAACGCTAGTGTTTGTTCGAAAAGCGAGAACGTCATATATACTGTTCTCTCTTTAATATACGCTGCTTCACTCACTGAACACAGTCGTGAATGCGTTGCTGCACTATTTTGTTTTAACAAATGTAACGAAGAGGTTATGTTTCTTTAACCTAACCTAATCCTAACCTAACCTAACCTAACTTACCTTCCTATACCTAGTATAGGTAGGTTGTTTTAATGATTTCGAATAATAAACAATTTGCATCTATTTATGATTCTATTTATTGTAACAATTTGTGACTTCATTAGTCATATACTGGCCCAGAACTTCTGTTTCCCTACATCATTATTTCTCTATATCAATCAGGCAGGCATCATAATTTCGGTCATAATGAACATTCACCAAGTTGTCGTGGTCTATGATAACAGTCACCGGTGAATGACCGAAATCGTCATGAACAGGATAAGTAACGGTCATTCACCAACTACCTTGGTGGATGTTAACAGGCACCAGAGTATCTTAACATATACTGCATTTCGGACATTCATTTGCGATTATCATGTCATGCTCTTGACAGAATTGGTATAATGTATCGTCCGGCTCGTTGCACTCTCCTAATTCGTATTCACCTACCAAGTCAGATCTTTCACCTTGTCCAATTTTTGCGTTAAAGTCACCTACGATGTATGTAACTTCATTTTTCTTTAGATTTTTAAGTGTCTTTTTTAATTGACTATAGAATGCTTCTATTTCATTGTCATATTTCTTTTCAGCAATAGGATACTTGAATAATATTCATATCGAATGGCTTACTATTTAACTAGAGTAGTGCCATCCTGTCGCTGATGGCAATAAAATTTTTAACATAATTGGTAAACTCCGACGTTATAAATATACCAACTCCAATTCTATGGTGTCTGTCGCTTTCTATACTTCCAGAATAGTACAATGTACCTCCGTCTTATTTGCACGTTCTGGATCCAGATCACCTTGGCTCACTTATACCAATAATATTAATTTTTAAACATTCCATTTCTTGGATTAAATTACTGAGTTTTCCTGCTGCATAGAGACTATTCACATTCCACGTACCCAATCTAATTATACTCTCGGAAATCTTAAGGATTGTTGTTTTATGACCTAACATGTGGGATTTTCGTGTGATAACGACAGAAGAGGCCCCACAATCTGGTATTGCATTTCCTTCCCAGTCGGATCTTGGTTTTCGAAGCCCGTGATCAGTAATATTTTCGTCGGTTTTACTTTGCGCTAACTATACTTGGGAAAATTTATGCAGTGGTTTCCCGTTGCCTTCTCCATCGTAGTGTTACAGCCGGTTGTTTTTTCAGTATCTGATATTCGCCTGGAACTTTCTTATTATAAATCGTCAGAGAAGTTATTCTTCAATAAGCTCATATCAGTAATGTTGCAGCTACTGCTCTGCAACATGCTAGTATTTAGTCCGCCCGGATTATTTCATTTTTCCGGTACCACCCATATCTGGGAGGTGTTCCCCTATCCTCCACCTGGGGAGGCGTCAGTTGGGAGACTATCAACACGGAAAAAATTATTAAATATATGAAATTATTTGATTTTTTTCTTGTTTCATTGTAAATGGTAACTTCCGTTTTATAACTTGTTTTCAATCATTTTTTGATAGACATTCTTGTATTACTTAAATGATGTTTCTTCGAACTCTTGATATCCTATCTCCAATCTTGCTGTTTTGTGTGAAATACTCCAATCCAAGTTTTCTTTCCAATAAATAGCAGTCATTTCATGCACTCCTCTCATGAAATATTCAAATGTTTGTTGTAGATACGTTTTTTTTTCTAACTAAAAACTTCTAATCAAAATTACACCATTTGTCTATGAAATAATCCGAATACCTTTACTGTAAGTTATTTCTTCTATGATGCAAGGCGGTCACTTCAACAATGCACTTTATCTTACACCTCATTTCAATTTTATACTTTCTTTCATTATGGTTTATTGGGGCTTTTGACTATTCTTATTTGTGAATCTAAGTTTTCATTCCTTTTAAACCTTTTATCAATTTTGAGCTTCTTAATATATCGAATGATATTGTCAAATTTAGTGTTATATTTTTTTAAAAACATGTGCAGTAATATTTTTCTCGCCGGATCAATATTCAAGGTAACAAATAAAGTAATCAACCACATCAAGTTTATTTCCACATCCCAATGAATGTTTCAAATGTTTATTCATTGCCAAAACATGAAACTCGTGTTAATCTCTAACAGCACCGAAACTTTATAGTCGTATCATGGAACGATAAAATCTTGTCTTTTCTTCATCACAACATCTTATCTAATTCGTAAAAAGATAGAGGAGCATCATTATATTTTTTATGGTCATCAATTATCATAATATAAGATTTTCAATAAATCTATTCGATCTGATTTCTGTAATAAAAAATTTATCTCAGATATATGTTATGTTAAACAAAGTGGGCTGATATTTTTAATAAGTCGATGAATAATTTATATTACTACTCATAATATAGTCCATTCATTTAAGCTTTGTTACCACGGAGCTATAATATAAAGGCGTGGCCCTGAAATTGGTGGAATTGTCGTGTTTGAACGGGATTAAACATGTTTCATTTTTGAGCGTGATTATACGTGATTATAAATTTCGCCAGTGGCATCTTAGATCTAAGTGCAGCAAATTTTTTTCTACCTGTTAAAATTAAATTTAGAAATGTCGTCGGCGTCGTGTCACGTAGTTAAACTTCAAGAAGGCGAAACTTTTCGAATTATGTGCAAATGAGAGGAGTTTATAAGATCTATCTTGCAAAGAATATAAACACGAGAACTAGCGGTTAACTGTCGTGAAATTTGCGACAAAAACTCCTGGATTTGGACCAAATTTAATAATTCACGAAGGTCATAATATTAGGTGCTCAAGCAAATAACTGATAGTGGTATTTCAGGAATGAGTGTAGATGACGGTTTTGTTCCATAAGTCTTCGATTCTTTCGTTTTGTAATATTTCTTTGACATTCCCCAAACATAGGGTCAAAATCTTACCAAAACTTCCTTGTAAAAGCTTCTCCATAATTTCCAAGAAAGTACTGCATCGTCTTGGACGTTCGAAAGGTCCAAATATCTCACGCTGCCTCCTCATTTGTGTTTTTGTAAGTAAAAACTACGAAAGTGATATCAGAAGCGTGCCTGTTCTCATGTTACTTCCCGGTGAAAGCATAGCTTCAGCGTATGAAGCAATTTTACTCCAGTGAAAGCAGGCTCATTTTCATTAATAACCTGTTGAGACATATCTATAGCAGGAAACCGAAATCTCAAAAAGTTTCGTGTCTACCAGAACGCGGTGATTAAATATTTGCGTAGAACATGATGGAAAAAATGTGTTAACCTGAGTTTAAACTATATTGGTGAATAAACGTTTTATATCAATTTGTTAGTTGAACTCAAAATATCCCTTTTTGATAAAATTTCGTTTTCCTAGTTTTATTGTATTCTTTATTTCTTAATTCGAAAATTTTGTTACCGTATTTAAAACATCTTATTGTAATCACTTATATTATTTGTCTCTTACTAAGAACGTGACACCAGTCGATTGATTATGATCTATTTATTTTCTCTTGTATATCAAGGATAACTTTCAGGCCAATATAGTTTTTGGTATATCAGCTAGTTGCTATCAAATTCCCGGATGCCTGAACGTCTCCACAACATAATTTTTGACAAGCAATTCTATAATAGTGAACGATTTTGTTAAACTTTAGTTCTTTGCAACACTCGGTATATCACGAAAAATAAATCTGACCTTCGCTGACAAACAGCGGATTATATTAAACATGATTTCTTCTTCACCGATAACATTTTATAGAAGACGATGTACAACGGCATTCGCATTTCCACTGTTACTTCACACGTGAGGCAAATTATAAAATTTTGAGTTTATATGAAATTAGCTTAACTGATATTGACTTTATTGGAAATAAAAATTTATTTTTTCATTAACAAATCATCTGTATCTGAAAGTCAAACAGTATTTTTACACAAAAATGAAATTTAACAGCAAAGGAATTTGATCATTTTTATAGACATAAAATTAATACAAAATATGTATTTATTCAACTAGAAAAACAAACTCAATAATTTAAGATATTAAATTTTCATTATTATTAGCATAAAAATTATATTTTTCGGCAGTCCATCATTAAGTCATCTCCTGCTTTCAGCATGTCCACTGTTATGAAGTATTTTCTTGTCTTCATTTTTATAATCGCTTCAGTTACTTTTTCCCCTATTCCCCTATCATATATTGTCTATTTTCTTGTCCCTTTGGGTTTAGCAGGATCGTTTTCTGTTTACTTTTTCCTTCTGTTGTTCTTTCTTTTGCTTATTACAATTGTTTCAAATATTGTCTCCATCTTCACATGATTCCTTATTCTCCTTCTATCCTCTTCATTTCCTGCTTTCAACATGTCCACTGTTATGCAGTCTTTTCTTTTCTTCATTTTTTTAATCGCTTCTGTTATTTTTTCCCCTATTATATATTATCTGTTATCTTGTCCACTTGGGTTTAGCAGAATTATTTTCTGTTTACTTCTCCTTCTGTTGTTCTTTTTCTTCTAACAATTGTTTCAAATATTGTTTTCATCTTTCCATGATTCTGTAAGGTTATCACTCTATTTTTTCTTACATTTCGCGTTACTTCAAATAATATCTTCTGAAATTCCTTGAAAGCAGTCTTCATTTTTTACCCCAGCTCATGATGTTGTTATTTGTTTTTCTTCTAATGAAAAATATATTATACAAGGTGTTCCGGGACTTGATGCGAATAATTCAAGAGTGAGAATATGATATGAAAATGTTGTTACATGAAATAAGTTTAATTATATTCTCTAAATTATACATGAGGGATTCTTAATGGATGATTACGTATGTCCATGTAGTGTGTTTGACGTAATAAATAATTCTAAACTACTATTGAAGGCCAGAGACGGCTCATTCCCAATGGTTAACAATCCATAACTTTTACAGAGGCAACCTGTATAATCGAGAGGTAGCAAAAATAAATTTTTTAATCGATTTTTCTACAAAAAGATACACTTTGCTTAACTCGATAAAATTTATGTAGATTTCTAGATCGTTGTACATGCCAAAAAACCGTTCGCCATAAAGAGAAATTCTGAAGTAAAATATCATATATTGAAAAACATCGTGTTGCATACATAAGAAAAAAATTGAAATGTAGGGAAATTTTTGCCTAAACCAAAAAAAAACTGTTCGAAGTGAGCACCATGAACTTCTACATACTTCCGGAGGCCACGGAGGATATTTGTTTGAATTTGGAAGAGCATTCTAAGATTCTGCCTTATAGCGTCTCATGGAAGTTCATTCTATCGATCATTAGTAATATGATCTTCGATAGTATGTAGTACAAATGTTTATTTATTTATTCATTAGTTCTCCAAGAAATGTTTGATTGTGTTTTAATACCTCCTGGAAGCATTTTTAATGAATAATTACGATTTATGATAAGTTCCTTCAGAATATCTCTTTATGGCGAACGGTTGTTAATTGTTAATCATTGAGCATGAGCTGCCTCTGGCCTTCAGATACTAGTGTAGTATAAGAGGTGGGAGAAAAATTTTTTACATCACAACATTATTTTCAGTTCATCTATAACAAGTACCGGAACACTTAATCCTATTGAAAAAGCAAGTGTCGTTTACTATGTAGAAAACTGAATACCAATTTGAAAAATAAATGTTTGATTCTCAAGTATAGATATAGATATTGAAGAAGATGACAGAGATTCTCGAACCTGAATTACCTATTTATTTGTACCAAAACTTCTATCTATTTTTTTTTCAAGATTCATAAATGCAATAAAGTCAATATATGACGCATTTTTTAAACAATTAAATCACGACAGATAATCGTTTATGTTAAACTTCCTATTGCCATTTCACAAACCTAATAGATAGAATCTCTGAATTTCTACATTAAAACATACATAGGCAAAATCGATGACATTGACTGAACACGACGTAACGAACGTAGCACGCAATATTGCTGTGTACAAACAATTCGTGAGATATCAATTTTTTAAGTATAACGATCGGAGGCACTAATGTTCTGCTAATTATTTTTATTGCGGTTTAGAAAGATTCTATCTTGTTGTTTATTGAATAATCTGAAATGTTAATGTCCATTGATGGTATCTGACAGTCGTATAAACGTGGAAATGGTTTTCGCAATCTAATAGTGAAGGAAAGTAACGTCTTTTTTATATCATTCAACACCTACTATTTACCTATGTAGGAGACATTTTAGTAGGATAAATATTAACATATTTATTGTCGATATTTCAATTCCTTTGAAGTTTATTGATTTTGATTGTGATATTTGAAGAAATTCCAAGCTTTTTATAAACAACATCTACCGTATCCATAATTTTATTTGATTGTGAAACTGTATAATTGTATTATTGTTATTATGAAAAATTGAGAATTCTCATCATATTAAAATGATTTCATTGATCAATGATGCTTATGACCAATTACTATTCATAGTTTTTGTTGGTCTTGTCTTTGATGTTTATTCTTTGCATCCTCATCCATAATTTTGAAGAAGGTGCCTAGATAGATCATTGGGCTATACATTTCAGGATTATTGGTGTCTTCAGAGTTTGTCTAGTATGCAGGATTATTATATATTTCCATTTTCTTTTTTTTCACTCTTCACCCAGAAATACACTTATTCTTCTATTATTGTTTTATAAATATTATGTAACTGCTGCGTGAACAATGTTAGGGATTTCTAAGGGTAATTTGGAGTATGTATTAGCTCATTGTAACTTTCGGTGATCGATGTATGTTTTATAACAAAGAAAAACACTTTACCAAAAATTTATTTTATTTAACAATGTAATCTCCTTTAAGAGCATTACAATCATTCCAACGCTTGTCTAACTAAGGATTTGTCTTTTTTTTTCCTTAAAATAGGTTTCAGTATCGGCAATTGCTTTTTCATTTGAGCTAAATTCATAACCGGCGAGCATTTTTTTGAGATCAGCGAATAGTCAGGAGCCACTAGGGGCCAGATCTGGACTATACCTTGGATAAGGAAGCAATTCAAAGTGTAAATCGTTAAATTCAATCATCGTTGCCAACGAATAGTTTCATTGTCTTGGTGAAATAGTGATTTTGTCTTTGACATATTAGGCCGTTTTTCCTTGATTTTATCATTCAACCGATCTTACAACTCTATATAGTATTCGCTATTGATTGTCTCTCCCTTTTGGAGATAGTAGATGTACAATATTCCATGCGCATCCCAAAATACCGAAGCCATTACATGGCTTCCCCATGCCGTCCCCATGAAGAGATGGATCCATGCTTCATTATTTCATTGTCACATATCGACGCAATCTGATTTGTTATGTGTAAACATGGTCAAACACTGCTATGAATCATCAACAAGTTAATTTTGATCGACTGTAAGTAAAAGCGGCACCCACTTTGAAAAAAGCTTTCTCATAGTCAAATGTTTATGCATAATTGTAAACATACTGCCTTCTGATATCTCTACGGTCTCATATATCTCACGTAATTTCAATTTAGTATTAAATATAACCAATTTGTGGACTTTTTTGCTAATTTCTGGAGTAACCACCTCAATTGGACGACCAGAACGTTTACCATCATCAGTGTCTGTACGACCATATTTAAATTCTGGAAACCAATAACAAATGGTTCTTTTCGATAGAGTAGAGTCCGGATAATACTTTTGAAACCATTGCTGAGCTTATACAGTGTTTTTTTATTAAGAAGCAACGATAAATTAACAGGCAAAATTGTTTTGAATCTTACAATTTTGAAAATAATTTGAGTATCTTCACTTAAACGACTGTCACATGTTCCTGAATAATCGAAACGTCATAAAATTTTAGACATGGAATTTGGAAAGTTGGTCCTTCATAAACGTCATATGGATTTGATAATGGCAGCACCATCCGTGTGCAGTCACACGACTTATTGAGTGTTGTTATATAAATAATTGAATTTGCTTAAATTCAAAGAGGTATCGTGTTTTTCGGTAAATTTATATGGTCGAGAAATAATGACAGAGTTCTCGAATAAAATATTATCCACCTTATACAGTTTTTAAACTGGCAGCTCTCTCAAATGATAAGTAAAAAGTGGAAAAAAAATTTTTCTGATTGTTTTGACCACCTCAAAATGGTCCAACAAAATGGTCCTATTCAGCTATTTTAATAATATTTAAACTGTTATGTAAACGGTTATTTTTCGTTAATGAAACTAGTTGTGCTACTTCACTAGATTCTATGCTCAAATTACTAATTCACTCTCAGCTTTTGCCTACATTAATTAATATTTCAACCTCTTCCTGTAAATGATTCCATTAATATACTAATCTATTAGTAAGAAAGTTTTATCTAAATAGTTTGTTACACTTCTCCTTTTCTGGGGCGTCCTTTGAGCTATCCAGATGTATTTACTTCGATTAGCTTTCCTTTGAATCGTTTTTCTCTGAGAGTATTAATCTGCAGTTGCTCAAACGTTTCAGTGTTCTCAACATTATTCACAGTTGTTAAAAGTATCTAATCTCTGTACTTTTCAAATCAATTCAATATCGGTAACAAAATAGTCTATAATTTCAATTATCCTTGCACATTTTTTTGGTCATTTTTATGAAAATATCGTAAGCTGTGACATATAGACACTTGCCACTCTATAAAATATATTACAACTCTGTTAATATGGTGAATTATTATTCAAACCTTGTGAATGTGCGTATGACTCCTCTTCATTTATTCAAGACGAATTGTCAAACAAAGAATAATAAATATTCACTTTCTATCGATAATGACAAAGCCGATCATCTCAGCTTCTCATTTACTTTTTCCTTCGTCATTTCATCCGATATAAATAACTGTACCTCGACTAACAAGTGTATTGACTGAAAGAAAAAAAAGAACCCGCCCTGTCATATAGACATTTTTCAACCTGGTTATCAATTTCACATTGCGTTATACACGTTAATGATCTATCAGTTTATATCAGATTGTATTAGTCTCCATCCAGATTCTGTCAGAATCCGATAATATGCGACTCTTATTTTATTAATGGTGAAGTCAATGTAGCATATCAAGGAGAATTTTCTGTTATACTATGTATGGAAATGTTTGATGTAATTAATATATTGATAAATTGCGGTATGTGTTAGTAGATAAACGTGGATAATGGATATACGTGATAGACAACATATTTCATAGATTTTGTTTAATAATAGACTACGTTGTAATTGATAAGAAGCGGATTCAAGGTACTGAAAAAATTGAAAAAAATTGCTATGAGTATTCTAATCGTTTTTTCTTTAGTTTGACATCAGTGAATTATAGTTCTTCCAATATCAATAGCAGATTATAAAAACCCTTGTTTGATCTACCATAGGCATAGATAGCTCATTTTATAAATTTATTTAAAGTATCCGTTAAAAGACAACCGAATCATTATAAATTGGACGGCCTTACTTAAACAGATGCACTTAATTGTAGTTCTACTTGGAACTTAGAAAAAAAATCATTATTATACCTCGTTAACTTGCTACAACTGAATATTAAATTATAAAACGTAAATAGACGAGTAAAATGTACCTGCCTGTAAAGGCGTTTGGTTTAAGCAAGGTAACAGACGTGAACTGAGTCCTTATTGTACCCCATTCGTTTTTTTTTCTGGAAAGTGAAATTTCAAAGCGTAAACCATAAAAGAAAATAAATTCTTTGCAAATAAAACAAAAACAAAAAAACATTTCAATTCCAAAGTATCTTTATAAATAATTATGGTAGTCAAAATCGTCTGAATTAGAGTCATCATTTCATTGAATTATGAATGGTTGTAAAGAGGGTGATACCACATATTCATCTTCTTCTTTGATAATATGTTTTTCATAGCTGTTCGCGGTCTGATGCTACAAATTTCTTTGCCAGTTCTAGAACCTCTTTACTCAGTTTTAGAGACTGATTACATTTTCGTAACTCCGATTTTACGTTTGCCTATATTAATTCTACAGGATTAAATATGCAATAGTAAGAAGATAGTCTGAGAAGAGAATGACCCTGTTCTTTGCACAGCTTGTCATTGGTAAACAGTGGAGATGATGAGTCCGCGTGGACTGACGGCTTATTAGATGTATACCGAATTTGATACGGGAAGTAAACATTATTTTTATTTCTTAATTTGGTATGAGTGCAGTGCGTATTTATGAAATATTGATTTATCCTTGCATAACTGTGTTCTGCAATTGCTATTTGAAGGACTATAATAAAAGATCGTCCAGTTATCTTTTCTCCTTTTTCATATTTACTTTGTTAATTAAATAATGATACAAAAACAAACATTTAATATTTGAAATATAGCCCATCATATTCTATGGTTCAGTAATCTCTTTGAGATCTTGATGGGACTTATTTGGGCGCTTAAACGCAAAAAATTAACGCACTGCATTTTCAACATCTCCTGTGGAATCAAATATTTTCCCACGCAAGGATTTCGCCATCTATATGAATAAATAGTGATAAGACGGTGAAATGTCCGGACAAAATTCTACATTTGGTAGAACTTCACTGTCACTAAGTTCTTCGATTTCATTCCGTGTAAATTTCGTAGTAGGTAGCTTAGAATTTCGGTTAACTTAACTTGGATATTTCTCCTATAAAACCTCATACATTCGCATCAGCTATCCTCTATATATCTATATCCAAATCCTGGTTGTTCAGATAAATCCATTTTTCATCTAATAAAACGATCATCTTTCGTCAGAGCAAGAAGCTGTTTACACACCTCTACTCGACGTTTCGCTTGATCTAAGTTAATTCGTGTGCCACTATCGCTCGTCTTCCCATTCAATTTCAAATATCCTCCTTACTACCAGGGCTGCTTTAAACTTTTGTTATATCATAACAATACAAAAATTTCATATTCATAACATCCCATACTATTTATTATAAATTGTATAGCCTCGTCAATAAACAAAAAGGAAATGATTAAAAGGATGTAAAGTAATTGTACTCTTCATAGAATTAACGAAATAACAAATACAGAGTCACCCTCTGTAGTAAAATCTTACTAATTCGGCCGAAACGTGCAATAATCCGCGCTTTCCTCGTTTTCCGTGTATGCGTTTCGTCGTCAAAAAGTGTCCGGGCTCACGAATTCACCTTCAGTTTTCATTTGAGAATAGCCGAGATAAAATGTCGAACAATGCTTTCACAGATAAAAGTGAAATTTGAAAATAGTTAAGTGAATAGTGGAGATAACAAAATTAGTAAAGTAACTGCTGGTAGCGTACACAGTGTGCTCATGCCAAAATGCTCAAAATGCAGAAAACCTTCTTTTAAGTTCCGACTTTCCTGGCCTACACAATTTTTTCACAAAATTAAAAAAAATAAATTATATAATTGGTTCTGAATTGGTATTGGAAGAAATAAAAAATAGGGTTTGGAAAAACTACATTTATTTTTTCCCGAGTTTATATTTTTATCCTGTTGTATTAAAATTGGTCGATGGGTATCAAGAACAATTACATTTTTTTAAATTGGATACTAGATCCGGTACTGAATGGAAAAAATTGGATTATTAAATGTATACCACAACTTGAAGATAACCCGTATCGAAATTTTAAGAATCAATGACCCCATGTAGTCTTGTATTGTTTGAAACGTGTATCTCACTCTCAGTCATCTTTTATCGTTTTTTCGTACACGATGTTGCAGGCACATAGGAGAAAGTGGGACAAATTAAACTACTTTTGATCTGAATTAGGTGCATGCAAAACAAAGTTTGTTTTAACCATTTCTTTAGTCAAATTCTTCCACATCCACGTCTACTTCATATGAAGAAGAAGATGCTTTAGAATAATACAATCAGTAAGAAAAATAATATATATTAGAATGAGGCTTCTTATATATGAATAGCTTGAAACTGGGTATCAATTAATTTTCGGTAAGAACTCAAGTAAATTATTGTTAACGGTACTTGGCTCTCAGAAGAAGAAACCGAAGGCACAAATGATTTAATGAAAATGGTGACCACATTGATAAAAACTGGATTCAATATCTATTAGTTGGTGTTGTTACTTGTTGACGGTTTCATGAACTACTATAACAAAGACACTTCCAGAAGGAGAAACAACACTTCTATCATAGCCTTAAGGTTAAACACTTGTATCGAAAAGCTCGGTATAAATTAACCGACGAGGTCAAGCTGTTGTAAATGCACTATTTAGTAGTGAGGTAATGCTACAGTGAATTAGGTCTTTGACTGTTGAAGATGTTGGAGTCTATCAGCAGTTGAACAAAAGTATGACGAGATCAACAAGTAGTGGGAGCTCTGTTTGTGATAGACAGTCACTCTAGAAGACGTCATTTGTAGAAGGATACGAGGCTAGATAGGTTATTCTTCTTTGCCATGTTAATAAGATTATGATTACATAGTCATCGAATATTATTGACCTATTCTGAAAAACTTACGAGATGCTTTTAGAAAAACTTTTTGTCAGCAAAACCTCAGCTCTATTCTACTCGACAATCATTGCTCGTGATGCCCTACATTTTGCTTGATAATTAAGTGGAATTTGTTCTCTCTGAAGTCTTAAGTATTCGGTGTAGTCTTTTACTGGTATCAAAAGTATAATTTCGAACTTATTTTTAATGTTTGTCGCCTCATTACACCACTTGACCCTATAAATATTTGTACTTCTTAAGGTTCTACAGACCGTGGCAAGTGTTTGATTTTACATCTTATTTATTGTTTTAATGATATTGTGCAAAGGTATTTAAACTCGTTTCGATGAATCACAATGTTCTGCACAACAAAATGTTTTTTTTTTCTCTTTTTTTTTGTTAGTTGATGGGAAAACACCGAAATATTTCTTTATCTTCGATCTAACCCCAACCAATTCTTATAAAGAAGATACCGAATTCGACAAATTGCAAGGTCACTCAACATCCGATTCGAAAATTAAATGAGATAATGACGTTATATTTCATATCATTGTGATTCTCCAATATAAGTTTGAAGAAAACTTTTAGAAATATTACAAACAAGAAACAAAAGAAAAAACAGAATGTATTTTATTCGCAGAAGAAGGTATAAATATAAATACAGATATGAAAGGGGTCAGAAGTAATAGTAAAATGTCTGGTGCACTAAGCACAAATGTTCAACACATAACATGGAGTTAATAGAAAACAAAAATTAGTCAAAAGTTTAACATTACTTAAATACATACGTTAATAAATACATGAACAGCTAAGAGAGGGAAATGCATGATAGAACGAAAACGAAAGAGAGGAAATGAAAAAAAAGTGAAAATATATATTTGAAAAATGTTAGTTACAAAACAATCGATACAGGATAAATAATTTAAATAAGGCGAAAAGAAGAAATTATAGAACCAGTAAGAAATATCAGTTGTAAGCGAAATTGTAAGGAAAATTAATAATGTTAATGGAAAATGAACATAATTAACAGGATAGATAATAATAGTAATAAAAAAAATTAAACAAAATGTAACGAAATTGGAAGGAATATCAGAAGAAAGTGTGATGGTAGAAATGTAAAGCAAATAAAAAAAGGAGTTAGAAGACAAACATGAGAAATAATGTTAACGAGGATCATTGAACAGAGAAAAATTTCATAATCGTAGACAAGAACATTGAAGAAGAATAAAAAAGACAAACAACTCTTTAAACAGTTGCATCCAATAATTAAAATATAATTATCACTTTTCCAACTATTGGTATTTGAATTCTATCGTTCCTTGAAAATAGTTACTCTCCTGAATAATGGCGCGACAAATATTAAATTGCATTTTTCCAAAGAACATAACGCCATTAGACCTTTTTGTAGATATCGAGGTCTCAAATGCAAAGACACAGGTGTAATCCGTTGTAATTCTTCGATCTGATTCATCTGAAATCAGAATGGAATACAATACCAGCCAGCGCTGCTGTTACCAACCACCAGTCATTGACAGTCGAAAGAATATAGGTGAACGTAGATGGCGAAGATACTGCCAGAGAATATCTGCTGGTGACCAAATATCTCAGCACCGGCTAGTATGTTCAGTTCGTTTCATAGTTTCCGAACCTGAGGGTGTTAGTCCGCTATAAACAGATAGTCAGTCAGCAGATTATATCGCTCCTAGAAAAATATTATGTGGGCTTATTGCAAAAAGCCATTAAGTCCAGTTTTGTTAAATTTTCAACTTAAAATACAGTACGAAAACTTATTTTGAATGTTCTGAAAAAACCCTGTAATTCCATAAAATTGTTTAATTCTGTTTTCATAGTATACAAACGCACGCATTGGTAACGAAGTGATACCAGGAGTAAAACAACGCTTTAACGAAAATATATTGAACGACAATGGGGAATTGCTTATGAACCTATGTTCGCTATGTGATCTAAGAATCAACAACACCTTCTTTGATCTCAAACCACAGTACAAATCCACCTTCTGTAACTCCCGGGGACAACAATCAACAATAGACTACATCGTAACCAATAGACATATACACCACCCCGCACAGATACAAGAAGTAAGGACATTAAACTCCGCGAATGCAGGAAGTGACCACAGTTTGCTTCTGGGAAAAATCAAAATGAAACTTAACCTGGGAAGGAATAGAGAACCAAGAGCACACACAGAAACATCGAATCCATGTGGGACACAACCATAAAAGAACTATATAAAAACCGTTTAAAAGGGAAAATCGATAAAAACCCGATAGAAGAAAATGATGATATTACAACAGTTGGAAGAGATTAAAAGAAAATATCATAGAAGCAGCAAGTGAATCGCTTGGAACTCGGACTATAAGACCACAAAAACAAGGAAAGAACAAAACATTATGGTTCTCCAGCAAGGTCAAAGAACAGTGCAAAAAGAAAAAGAAAGCGTACTTAAACTACATGTCGTCACAAACGGCAGAAGCATATAAAGAATACAAGAGAATCCCTAACGATACAAAAACACTAGTGAGACAAATGAAAGACAACTACTGGGAAACCTTCTCCAAAAGAATGGAAAGCGACTTCTATGGGTTACAAAAACAAATCTGGCGATTAATAAGAAATCAGAGAACAGAAGCAAATGAACTCATCAGAACCAGACACGTAGAAAGAGATACTTGGGTAAAATATTTAGAGGAACTATACAAAGAAGAAGAGACCGAAACCGAACCAAATACACCAGAGATAGTAATAAGTGATGAGACTAATATAAAAAAGGAAGATATAGAAACAGCACTCCAAAAACTAAAAAACAGAAAGAGCCCAGGTCCGGATAACATCGCCAACGAATCACTTAAATATGGAGGAGAGAAGCTAAACCAACAACTAACAACCCTAATGAAAAAAAAATATTTGCCCAACACAGAATACCAGATGAGTGGAGAAATAGCATTACGATTCCACTATTTAAAAAGGGAGATAAAAAAATGCCCGAGAACTATAGAGGAATAAATCTACTATGCACAACGCTGAAATTAACCACAAAGATAATAACAAATAAAATAAATGAATGTATCTCACTAGCAGATGAACAACAGGGTTTCAGATCGGGAAGATCCTGCACGGACGCAATATTTGTCATAAGATAAATAACGGAAAAATCAATCGAATATAATCGACCAGCCTTCATGTGTTTCATTGACTTGCAGAAGGCCTTCGATCGAATACAATTAAAAGACATAATACACCTTCTTTATGATAGACAGATACCATATAATGTCATTAAAATAATCGAAAATATATACTCAAAAAATACAATCCAAGCAAAAATAAATGATGACCTAACTGAACAGATACTTGCAAATAGAGGCATTAGACAAGGGGACTCTCTCAGTCCACTCCTATTTAACATAGTGATGGATAAAATCATAAAACAAGTACGCAAACTAAGAGGATACAAAATGGGAAATAAAGAAGTCAAAATCCTGTGCTATGCAGACGATGCAGTACTGTTGGCGGAGAACGAGGACGATCTGCAAAGGCTATTGTACCAATTTAACAAAACAGCAAAAAAATTCAATATGATAATATCAGCGGCAAAGACAAAATCAATGGTTACTTACAATGCACCGATCAGATGTAAGCTTGTGGTGGATAACAAAATAATACACCAGGAAATGAAATTTAAATATCTGGGAATCGAAATATCTGGACACGGGGACGTGGAGACGGAAGTACGAAACCAAGCTACAAGAGCCTCAAGAGCAGCAGCATACCTAAATGATACAATCTGGCGAAATAAATACATTCGAACTGAAGCAAAAGCCCGCATTTACAAGACCGCAATCAGACCTATATTATCCTATGCAGCAGAGACCCGACCTGAGACCTCTAAAACGAAACGGATATTGGAGACTACAGAAATGAAAATAGTTCGAAGAATAGCGGGAAGAACACTACTGGATAGAGAAAGGAGTGAAAACATAAGACGAACATGCGGAATAGATAATATCAATGACTGGGTACTGGATAGAAAGATAAAATGGAATGAGCACATTGACCGCATGACGGAAGAACGAATTGTGAAAATATCAAGGGACAAATCACCAGCAGGAAAAAGAAGCCTTGGAAGACCTAGGAAAAGATGGAGTGACAACCTCCCAGGTGACTGAACAGAGGCAATGACGTGAAGAAAAACAGGCAATGATGCCTATACACAGCAGGAAGAAGAAGAAGAAGATAGTATACAATATCATTTAAATCGAAAAAGCAATATTTTTAAACTCCCAAAATACTATAAGTGCTTTTTACCGGTTCTTGCATATCCAATAATAGCAATCGATTACATTGTTTACTGTAAGAACCTTTTAAAATATTTTGCTTGTTAATATCAAACTGGAAAAATTGTGGATTTATGCAGCAATCATCCTGTAAACTCTGAACAGCGACGCTTTTTGTTATCGATGGACAGAGTAACGAGGAAAACGAGGAAGCTCTGAGATAGAAAGTTGTCTTCTAAAATATATCATGCAATTAGATCCTGAAATCAAGCAACTCTGTCTTTAATCTGATACTTTTGGTGGCCAAAATTGGAACCAGAATATAGCCGGACTTTTTTTATACTTGATTCAGGCTACAAATTTGGACACTAATGAACACAAGTTTCTAGAAAGTGGACATACATTTATGGTAGTTGATAACATGCATAGTGCCATAGAGGCAACAAAAAAGTATGTTCATGTTTACACTATTCAACATTGGTTGAATATTTTCAAGCTAGCAAGATCCAATCGCCTAAGAAACAAGAAGAGTTCTGTTTTCAAAGTTTCCAAATGCTATTTTCAGATTTTAGAGATTTGATAGATTTTTCTCAAAATATAATCAAGAATAGAAACAAGATTACTGAAGGAGAAACAGTCAAATGGTTGAAAGCGAGATGTTTTAGATACGGAAAAAACAGGCCAGGAGTAATACAATGAAAGTACGAACATTCTGCAGATTTTAAGGACATTCATGTTTTTTGTAAATTGGACCCAAAGAATTTTCAAGAAATAAATCTCAAGAATTTATATTCAAAAGCACTTCCTATAACGCAGAAGAAAAAAAATAGTTTATTGCAGTTATGCAAAATAGTACACATTCTTTTTTTGCAATTTTACTTCTCATTTTGCTAAGAACCTTAAGTGCATTTTTTTATATTGATATAAACAATAGTAAAAATATATTTCAAATTCCAAATAGAGTTTTTGAATTCATTTACAAATTTTTCGATGTCAATAGAAACTCAATTATCTCGAAACTGTTTTTTTGCAGTAAACCCACGATTAGTAAGAGATACAAATGGGAATTACATTTTAAGATGGTTAGTTCTACCGAAAAAATTTCTATACTGCTAGAAAGCTTACATACATAAGTGTATTTTTATTTTGTAGGTACTGCGATAAAATTACTTGCTAATGTAAATAAAACGGAAAGATAACACAGCATCTCATTCAATCAATTGTATTCTATTTAGCACCTCTTTTCTCAATCAATTTAATTTTCATTAAATAAACTATAAATAGAGCTGCCAAACAAGATGAGGAGCCTTCTTGTGTAGCTTTTTTATCTAATAAATGACTATAGGAGTATTAATTATTATAATCAACATAAAAAGATCGCTATCTTTGTTTTATTTAGTGTCTGCTAAAGTTCCAGTTCAGGATCGTAAATTATATGAATGTGTGAAAAAGCAACATAATATTTTAAATTGTTGTTACAGCGCGTTGAATTCAATTAATTATTTAGATCAGACTGAAATCATAATTTAAAAAATCGCTTTTGAAACAGAATGAACTGAAACAAATTTTTTATACTTAAAAAAAGTTGTTAACCATGATCAAATAACAAAGCAATTATCGATGGAAACCTTATATTTTATTTTTACCACACTATAACTTTGTTAGTTTTTTTGTTTGGATAGAATACTCCAATCAAATTTTCACTCGTGGTAAACCATAACGCACCACCCCGATTTCTGAAAATATTTTTTTGTTTAATAAATTTAAATTAATATTGCTATTGTTTAACTTCTCTTCAATCATTTTGACGCAATAATAAGAAATGTGTAGTAAGTTTGAGTGATTTTTAATCAATAAAAAAATAAAAATAAAAACATTGCAATAAAACCAAATTTTCTTAAAAATAAAACTTCTATTCTATCGATAGTGGTCCTTTTTTTAAAACGCTAGTAGCGTGTATTTTCGCCTCTGGCTGTAATTGTTGCTAATATTCTCCTGGGCATGGGTTGTAATAATACAACATTACAATGGATTTGTGAACAAAAAATTGTTTATTTCTTGGCATTTGTCCTTTTTTATGTTATCTGCATTGAAATGTCTGAAAGTTTGAAATACGAGAAAATATTCATAATTTGGTTGGACAGTTCCTTAAGACTAACATTGTTCGCTTTTTCCAAAATCAAAATATTTCGCCAGAAGCATTTAGCATGCTATAGCCGAATGTGAAGCATGAATACCGTGTCTTTACCTCGAACAAAATTGAAAACCGTGAATATTTTCCAGAGAAAGAGGAGAAAGACTGGTAAAGAAGAGTAAAAGACAGAGTCGAGGCTTCCGTAATGAAATTAGGGCGTGAATATCATACTTCAAATAGTAAAAAAAAAACGAAAAAGACGAAAGTGTCCTAAATATTCCCCAAACCAAATAGTTTTGATGCTGTCATTGTTCTAGACGATGAAAAATACTGCATATGTAGAATAATCATGTAAAGAAGAAGCAAAATTCTTTCATAAAGTTTTGGTCTGGTGTAGGACAATCACGGTGTAGGATTTTTACAAAAACAGGTACGCGAAATAGATGTTCAAATCGTCCAAGCTCAATAACAGATTGAGTTGGAATTGTTGGAACCAACACTCACAATTACACTGTTTGATGTATGTTTCGATTACCAAGCTATCGTTTCCAGAAACTGAATCTTAACTAAAACCTACGAGGATGTATTGGTAAACCAGAGTTATGAAATAAATAAAAACAAAAAAGATTTCCACCGAAATTGTGAAAATCGAAAAATTGGAGTATCGAGCCATCATCAAGTACCTACCATTATTTAAAAGGGTTAAGAGATAAGCAAATTTACTTAATATGCTTAATACCCTTGGTGATCAATGCGACACTGAAAAATTGGACTGCAAGCTTCAAAAGAGGTAAATTTTCCATTGAAGATGATGACCGATCGGGAAGGCCAGTTTCCGTGTCCGTTCCCGAAAATATCCATACAGTTCATAACATGATTTTATCAGACCGTCGAATTGGGCTAAAACAGATATCTGAAGCACTGAATATTTAATACGAACACGTTCATTATATAGTTCACGTCAATTTGGACATGAGAAAAATTGCTACAAAATAGATCCCCAAAAGTTTGAATGTTGAAAAAAGGGTGCAAGACCTAAGAAGTTTCGTGTTCAAAAATCTGCTGAAAAAGTTCTTGCTTCAGTTTTTTGGGATTGCTTGGTGTAATCATGATTGATTTTTTGGATAAAGGTAGAACAATAACTAGACAACGCCCCATCACACAAATCTCATGTTGCCAAGCAAAAAATTCGTGATTTAGGGTTTGGATTACTAGAACACCCCCCTCATTCACCAGATTTGGCTTCGTCCGACTATCATCTCTTTCCTCAACTGAAACAAAGTTTGAAAGGTTGTAAATTTTCTTCCAGCGAGGAGGTAATAAAAGTCGCGGAGGTGTAGTTTGCAGAGCAAGGAAAAACATTTTTTTATGAAAGGTATAGAGACGTTGCAGGTTCGCTGTAATAAACGTATCCAATTAAGAGGAGAATATGTTGAGTAATAAAATATTTTGAGATTGAAATTTTGTTTGGTTCTATAGTAGGCTAAGAATTTTTCAATATATCCTCGTATTAACTTGATTCACCGGTTCCTTACCAATGAAACTTCTACTGCGAAAAATAATTTCAGCGGAAAAACCTCCTCGGAGGGAATCTTGACATTTATTCCTTAAATACTAAACTATAGAGTCGGCTGGATGGTATAAGCCATTTGTCCCTATTCATACTCTTCTTACATTTAACAATTTCACTTCTTTCAATTTCATATTTATTTCATGATTATGATCTTCGATCCGTCCATATTTCAAATGTATGTTGATCGTACATTACGGATCTCTTAGTTTGACCGATATACTTGTTAAGGAATAAATGTTAACATTCCCGTCGAAGAGGTTTTCCCGCTGAGATTGTTTTTCGAGGGTGGTGGAACAATAGAACAATTAAGTCAAGTTAATAGGTTTTAGTTTACCTTCAGTCTCTGAAGACGGTTATCGAAACACAGTGTAATTATCAGTGATGATGTAGTAGTAGTGTTAAAAGAGTGTCCAGTACCAATGAGAGATATTCGCAAAAAATTAGGTTTACCTGAAGAGCACGGGCCTCTCCATTAAGTTTAAGTTATTGACTTTTTTTATTACTAATCCGATAATTATGGTAAATAAGAAAAGTTTGATTAATATTACAAAAATAAATGGTTTAATAATTTCTGCCAAAACTATTGGAACATATGTTCAAAAATTTAGAATAATTATATTTAATATTAGTGTAGTCCCTATAAAACTTCATTAATATTTTTTTTTTCAAATAAAAAAGCTGCTTTTGTATTGATCGGAAATCAAACTAATGTATATTCGATTTATTAGAGTATAAATATCTTCATAGAAAAAATATGACCTGATGTTAGACTGTTAATTACTTTCCATTACAACATGAAGATATAATTTCTGTATTATCACATGGAGAAACTTTCTTCATTTACAATTATATGTAAGTTATTAGTTCAGCATGTAATAACATATCACATAAACATGAACTGTTAAATATATTACTGCAAATAAACTGGACATATAATTCTAAGTAACCACTAGGTTTCTATATTATTTATTTCCCTTCTTGCTTTCTAGACGAGTTCTCGTGTTACCCACTTGAAGAAGACATAAGTAATTGAAGATAGAAATTTATCAAAAGTAGTAAAATCAACTGAAATAGTTTAACGTAGTGGCAAAAGTCTAACATAAATAAGAATAAACTTTCCTTTTTTGAAAAATAAAAAGATAGCAGATTATCCAGAATACCAGTTTAGAAACATTGCGTCAAGTTTTCTCGGCGTGGTTTCAACCCTTTCAATACGGCAGCCATTTTCGCAGATTATTTGATACAAATTATTTGATCTAACATTAATTTGTATTAAAAAAAAATAATTGAGAAAATCCCAAGGTCCTATTTCCGATAATTAAGTGGGTGCGTCTCGGCACGCTCTCCGTCAGAGGTAAAGGGGTCAGTTCACCTGTGTAACGGGTAGCCTAACTTACCTTGTAACTAATTCGTTGCTGGTTCCAAGACCGAAAAATTGAACTATTAATAAAAAAAATCAAAAAAGACATTTTCAAAAAATGTAATTCTTGATATTATTACTGATATTGAAAGTCGATTAAAAAAATGAACAAAAATACACTGTGAGAAATATAGAAACGATGTTGTTTTAGAAGTTAGAATGGGATAAAGTGAAATCAGAAAAAATTAAAAAAGGAGTGTTTTATGGAGAAATATATCCCAAAACTTGGAATGTAACTAAAAAAAAACAAAACAAAGAATTTAAAAATGATGATAATTCTAAAAATGGTCTCAAAAATAAATGTTGGGTCCAATTTACAAAAGTGTTTATATACACCTTGCGAAGTTATTTATCAAAAATAGTTTTATAAAATAGACTGAACAAAATGCTGAAATTAAATATTTTTAATTAAAAAAAAATGTCAACTTATGTTAACGATTCAGTTTTTTAACATGATGAATGATGAATCTACTTCAGACGATTCTGATTACCAGTACTATTTATAAAGAATAAATTGAAATGATTTTTTTTCTTTTGTTTTATTTGCGGAAAATTCATTTTCCTTTATGATTTTTGTTTTTAAATATAGTTTTCCAGAAAAAAAACGAATGGGGTACAAAAAGAACTCAGTTCACGTCTGGTACCCTGTTTAAACCAAACTCCCTTACATGCAGGTACATTTTACTTGTCTGTTTACGTTTGATTATTTAATATCCAATTATAGCAACTTAACGATGTATAATAATGATTTTTTTCCAAGTTCCATGTAGTACTAAAATTAAGTGCATCTGTTTAAATAACGCTGTCCAATTTATAATGATTTCATTGCCCTTTAACGAATACTTTCTAAGTACCTTTAAGAAAAGCTTTCAATACTACTACCCTCAGAGGATGAAGAGGTTGCATGAGAGTATGAATAATCATAAACTTGTTTGAGAATATCAACAGATCTACGAATAATTCATTTAAATTGTATTTTACTTAAATCTATGCTAAAATCGAATTTTTTTACGATAAGGGGTAGTTTTCACCACTAAATAATACAAAGCATCCTTCGGTACAGGCCAGATTTTGAATAAGGGCGTAAATAAAGCTTGAATCCAAGTTTTCATAAAAATCGACGTTGATTAACCAAATTCCATAGTTTTAACGTTTTTCACCGCTGGTTCCTGGCCTATTTTTCGAGATGTTAAATTTAATTTGCTGTCGTAATTGAAATGAACATATTTATGATGCGACGAACTTTCAATTAGCTGCAATTTTAGTCCAACGTATCAAGAAATGAAAGGAAAAGACAATGAAATGAAACTAAAGAGAAATCTTGAAAGTGATTTTGTCGTTTTTTTTTTAAGAAATACAGTTGTTCGATGGAAGTTATGATTGTTGTATGTCACGCAATGTGAACGCACTACTTATAATATTTTCCTCACAATTTTTGAAATAGTGGTTTGTTAAATGCACTTTCCTGGTACATTATAATATAAATAATAAATATATGCCTTCTGTTCCAGTTGTTTCTGTGTGGCAACGAGCCGTGAAAAGTATTTTTTCTCCCTTGTGTGAATTGTTGTAACGGAACTAATATTTTCCTTTATCTATATACGAGGTATGATCGGTGAATGGATATTTTAATCGGCTGAACATGTTTTAACTGATATGTCACATGCTAAGACAAGCAAAGACACATTTAAACCCGTTCCAGTTAATCAGTCTTGTACTGGAGCAGCTTTTGATCTAAAAATGATTCGATTTTGATGGTTATCTTCTATTTCATTATAGTATTCATTGTTGGAGTTGGTCGTGCTTTGGTTTGTGATGATTTCTATTCTCTTTAAGATATAAAGTTCACAATAAAGGGATAATTTAACTCTTCATGCTTGTTCAGCTTGGCGTAAAACCAAATACAATATTTACGTTACCAATAGACACTGTCTGACAAAAGTTTCGATAATCAAGTTATCATCTTCAGATATTGAAAGTAAGCAGTGTATTGACTGTGAACATCCCAACAGTTTCGGAAATTTCCACCTTCATTTTAATGGTCAGTTTTTCCAACATAAGTTTTAAAAATTATTTGTTTGTAGATATTAATTACTATATGCTTTTTTAAAATAATTTTCAGATATACACGAAATAAGATGAAGTTCAATATACTAAAAATAAAATTACTATCAAACTACATGAATCTCATTACAATCATTTTGTCATTATCTATCTCAACAACTATCTAATCATTTCTATAAATATGCTACTAGTATGAGTAATGAACAACATAATACACTCGTGAGCAAAAAAATCGACACCACTGCAACTGCCGGTCACTGCCAAAAAAACTGAACACGAAATTGTATTTTTCTCACCCAGTGTCACCCGGAGTAAAATCTAGTTCAGCTTTTATATTCGTTGAGCTATGGCCTTTCAAATCAAAGTATTTTCTATGTTTACAAATTCACTGAAACCGCTGCCAAACAAATACTAAACAATGTGGCATCTTTAAACAAGCTGTATAGATTGTGTACTTTTTGATACAGTGGTATTTCTGAAGCAGCTATCGCCAGGTACTTCTAGAACTATCCTCGTATGTTGAACATATACTTTTTTAACTTCTTCAACAGTAACATCCTTCCTATAAATACTAATTGTAATTATATAAACGACATTCCAAATATAAAGTGGTTTTTAATAGAGATATTTTTTTCGGAATTTTATATTTCATCAGTATGAGATTAATTTGAAAGACTTTCCCAACATTAATTTGAATTATAATTACTGTCTAACTATTATTATTTTATTAAATAGTTCCACTTTCAATACACAATGTTTCCGAATGGATTAACATTTTGTTTAAGCATGTTTCGTTCAATTGTGTTATTTTGACCAAGAAAATTTGCGGTTGTTCTATATAACCAACTTAATGGAACAAAACTAGATAAACCTATATTTTTTTAAGAAAGTACGAAACTTCATAGTGATAATTTGAAGGAAATGGCTGAAATTAATACATCAACCACTCCCACGCCATATTAATATCAGTACCACCGATCGTTTTGCCATTATACAAAACCTACTTTGTGAACTAATTGATAGTTTTGTGATGGCAACTTTCACCTCTCTATAAAAACAAATTTGAAATTGCAACGCCTTAGCCTACTCTAGATGCACATTCTATAAAGAAACAATACACCGTCGTTATGATATAAGCGCAATCTTTTTTATAATTGATATTGTTGGGTAATACAAAATAAATCCAACATTAAAAATATCGTTCAGTCGTTAGTATTATACTGATTATGTATTCTTGTAGGTGTGACAGTAGTTGCGAGTTGAATTTGAAATTGTATTTCACCTATTTTGAAAGAATAAACAGGGTTCTCTGTATGAAATTATAATGGGTCTTTTCTATAACGAAATTTATCCAAAATTGGGTTTTTTTTAAATTTGCTTTCTCAAATCGAGTGATTATAGAAATTTATACCGGAAATGGAGCGAAATTTCGTTATTTTAAACGGAATGCTGTTTTTTATTAAATTTTTAGAATCTACGTAAAATTTCAATATAACTTTATATAAGGCATAGTATGCCTAAAGTCCACCTTTTTATAATTATTTCACATATTCGAAATTTTTCAACACATGCAGCCCTCCACTAAAAAAATTATATTTCTGAATTTAAGTGAGTCAGGTCTAATATTTTTTGGATTTGGACAAAAAACCCTTACAGCTTTTAAAATCTGTGAAAACCTTAACAAAAATTTATATAGGGTGTTCAGAAAATGGTGCCGAACTTCACTATCTTTACCATTGGATTCTACGCTTTAAATTAAGGGGATTTTGTTAGTAAATTCATATATCGCAAATCAACGGTTTTTGTAGAAATTTTAAAAAACTGAAATTTTTATGGTTTTTAATTGTCACCTGCCGATAGCGAACAACGAATAACAAAAGTTAAGGTATCAAAAATTAAAATACTTTAGTCAATTGAAAAATATTTAAAAACACTACACTAAGAGGAGAAGAACAAAACTAGAAATTAAACTAAAGTAAATGGTCGAAAGAGTTTGAAATGCATTTTGAACTCTTTCCTGACACTCTTCTTTTGTAGTTAGCGGTGAAGCACACACGATATCTTTCATACGACCCCAAAGAAAAAAATCTAATGGGGTGATATCCGGTGAACCGAGAGACCATAGATGCGGTCCATCTTGTGGTGTTCATCGGTCCTCAAAATGAGTCTGTAAAAAGTTATTTACAAGCGCACTACCGTGTGGTGGGGCTCCGTCGTGCTGATACCACAGCTGATTCCAAACAGACAATTAAAAACCATAAAGATTTCAGTTTTTTCAAGTTTCTACAAAAACCGTTAATTTGAGATATTTGAATTTACAAACGAAGCCCCCTTAGTTTAAAGCGTAAAATCCAATGGTAAAGAGAAAAATGGGGGTTGCCATTTGAAAAAATTAAATTTTCGAAGTTTTTAGATAGTGAAATTCGGCACCATTTTCTGATCTCCTTATATAAATTTTTGTGTAAGTGTTATTTGCCCAAATCCCAAAAATATTAGACCTGACTCACTTAAACTTAGAAATATAATTTATATAGTGGAGGGGGCTGTATGTGTCCAAAAATTTCGAAAATGTGAAATAATTAAAAAAGTGGTGGACTTTAGGCATACGATGCGTTATACAAACCATAGCATTCCGTTTAGAATAACGGAGATTGAGTCCATATGTAAAAGTTCACATAATTTTTTATATTACGGCAGATGTATCTAAGAGTTAACTTTATCATCATCACAAGATGTCATTTGAAAATTAATTTTTTTCGGGATTTGTTGAAAAAATCGTGGTTATGGAACGATATAATTTCTTACATTTGGTTGTCTAAAGGAAAATATTAAACTGAAACAAAACGCTTAGAAATCCGTTTTTATTTCCTCCTTTTATGACTCCAAATACAAATAACGACTATCCACAACGTTGTATTTACTTCCTAGTGTATAATTATCTACTTGGCCTCGCTTCCAGTCATTACATTTCCGTTTATTCATCCAACTGGCAGATATTTTTTTTTTTTTTTTTGTAAAAAGGGCTCGGCGCCGTAGAATTGTATCTTATACACTAAGTAAGGAGTCTTAAGATATGACATATTTGATTGTTAGATTTCGTTTAACGCCTACGTCGACTACTGCCGTGTACAACGTTAATGTTGTACAGCAAACAACAAAAGCGAATGAAACAAGACTAGTTTTTTTTTCAAAGTTGATAATGTATTACTACTTGTAACTGCTTGATTCATAGATAACATGAAACATAAACTATGTGAGTAACTTTAGAAATATTGTTTTAGATAAATCTGAAATGTGTTAATAAAACTAACGAGTCAATTCAAATTTCTGTTGCCTAATAAAAAAAATATACATACGCTTGTTTTTGAGTGAAAGTAAACAAATTTCTGCGGTGATTTTTCGACAAAAGATTTCATTTCATAAAATTAATTTTGGTTTCAATCTAGAATTATATCAATCATTTTGCTTGTGGGACAAAAGCTAAATGCTACTTTTTATATATAAAAGTTGAATAATACAAAGATACCCGATGGGTTGAACATCTGTTAAAGTTTTAGATCAAGTAGCTTTGAATATAATACGAGGCATCAGTATTACTTAGAAAGTTTGCACAGTTTGTCCAATACCAATTGAAGAAGACAGTTATGCGAGGAACAATCAATATTAAGAAATGAAGAATTATGTTTACTCCCCGTATAAAATTCGTTAAACATCTAACAAACCGTCAGTCCACGTGGACTTGATGAATGTGTGGCAAAATTCTTGAGGTGAATTTACCTCTGTAGCATGAACTTTTAGCTTAAGATACGACTAAACTGTGTAATCCAAGGGATTAAAATAGCATGATCAAGGAGACCCATGAATCTGAGCTACATTTTAAAAAATTTGGCTTAAGGGTTATCCTTCCACTCTAAACGGTAGATCGTCTGAAAAGAGCTCTTGGACTTGTCTGTAATGATAAGGATGTAGCTATTGCTATTCAAATATCCTTCAAGTACTTGAAGAAGACATATTTGTTTGTCCTGCCACATTCCTCACGCTAACAGTGATTTTGATCAACATATTTTCTTTATTAATGGTTCTTGTTCTTGGCCTACCAGAATTTATTTTTTTAATTCTCACATTCCCAGTTTCTCGACAACGTCATTCTATGGCTCTTAATGTATTTTTACTTGATACGTTATTATTTACTCAACATCATAACTATCAATGAATGACAGAATTCCATGGAAAACTCCGAGAAAATGCTATTGCCATCTAAAATTCAAGTCAAATAATTATGGGTACTCAGCTATTGGAGGCCTTAGTATGAAACAAACAAATACACATACTTATTTAACTTTGAAAAACAAGATCCTATACTGATAAGACTGGGTTTTTGTGAAATGTTACAAGAAACGAAAGCCCTTAGTCCCAATTCATTCAAATGTATCTGTTTTATTGATGGGGTCTCATTTACTTCATAACAGCGTCGGTTATTACATAATTTTCAAATCAAAATATTCCGAAAACGTTACACAGTCTCAAGTTTTATCAAGAGTACTTTTTGGTGTAAAATCAAATGTTGTTTAAGTTGAAATTGTTTAATAAATCTAATATTGAGAAAGTTATCTCAATACTACTTGGTACGAACTATGTAACTAGCGCCCTCTATGAGAGTCAGGCATAACTTGAAACTCATTGGATGTATCAGCTTTCAAAATATACAATGTTGTCAGTAGTTGCGGCAAAATCGCGAAAAATGTGTATAATTTTTTTTTCTTCAACGCCTTTTACAAAGAATACGAATGACGTTACGAAACCTCAAATATTTTTCAGTTTTCTACCTATCCTAGAGACGGGATCACCTTTTTTTATAACATCCTGTATACGATGAATTTCAAACAAACTTCTACTCATATTTCTGTTACAACGCGGTGATTTTGTCTTTAGACTTTAGACAAATATAGGAATAGAAGTTTTCTAAGTGACCACACGATCCAGACGATGGCCTAGCGCCTCACCAACACTTCTGTTTTTCTTCAATTCTCAGGTAGTGCTTTTCGGAACTTGTAGTATTTTGTGTCGTTTGAATAGTAATGTTTGAGATGTAGATTTATTAGTGAATCCACCAATTTGCTTTTTTAAAAACAATTTATTTAACAAACTGAAGATTTAATAATTTAAAGTTACAATTAGTTAAACTATCTGAATGGCGTACTAGAAGATTATCAAATTGAATGAACGAAGTATTAGTTTTACAGGTATATATGAGTTCTTACCTCATACAATAATAATTATAAAATTATATAAATATATTTATAGTTCATTATAGTCATATTAATAATAATTAAATAATAAATAATTGAAGACGATACCTTAATGGGGTTGAATTTGAATCTATAAAACTGACAGAAATAGTAAGCACAGACAATTTATAGTAACGATAACTTGATGAGGTTATAATTCATAATAATAAATAAGTAATTGATGATGATGCGTCGCTGCGATTACTTAACTGTATCATATCATTGAATGCGAACCTTCATCTTCTCAAAAATTTAATCAAATGACGCCACAGACATACAGAAATAATAAAAGAATCATCATCATTCCGCAACTTTACAAATAATGAATAGAATGCGCCAAGAAGTTAATAAAGTAGGATGAACTCAAATAATTTTGAAACGTTTTTTCGCCCTTGGTTAGCAAAGTAAATAAAAAATAGTTAGCTTCTCACACAAAACCCGGATCGGATATTCGCTTTGATCGTTCCTGGCTTTAGCCTTTCGTAGTAATTCAACACTCGACAAGATAAAGATGTTGATGGAGCGAAAACTAGTTATGCAACAATTTACAAATAAATTATAAAATCATATCACTTAGATCAAAAATAAAGTGAAATAAATACACATAATTGATATTCTTTATTGAATTGGCGTAGCCTTGGTGATGCAGAAACCATTAATTAAATCAATATTATTTCTAATTCTACTATTACAGATACCAGTACTGTTGATATCAAATGAATTGAAACCATGTTAACTATAACAAATTATATATATTAGACATTATAACATATGACTAGTTGTCCTTGGTGAGTTTTACCTTGGAAAAATTAACATCTAACATGTAATTTTATAACCTTCATTAAGTTCAAAAATACTGTTTTTGAACTTTTGTAATTTACCATTTATACGTGATGCAGAATATCAAATTACACTCGATATTGCATTTCTTGATTCTATCAGTACCAATATTCTAGTACTATACATAATTATGTTAATTGAATGTGGGTTGAATTCTGTGAGTTTTCCATAGGTGTAGTAAAAGGATAAAATAGATTTTCCATTGTTTAAGAACCCGAATACTATCCGAATTAGTATCTACAAAAATTGAATGACAACAAAGAATCAATCAAAAATTTGTAAAGCATTCGATCGAAAGAAATTCGATAACCAATCATGTAAATAAGAGATTTTATTTTGTACAGATTTGTACATCTAACAAACCGTCAGTCCACATCATCGAATCGTGAACATAAATGCATTTCTATTAGCCGAAGCTGAGGTAAAGCGTATGTACACAATTTCTTCAAAATATTCCTGCTAGACGGTCTGCGATAAGCAGTGGCGTCGCTTGGTGAGCTTCATTTAATACATAAATTTCTTTAAATAAATAGAAACGTTCTTTATACCATGGGCGAATGAAGACAATGAAATTGCACATTGTAGTGAGAATAAAGATAAGTATGATGAATTTAATAATAAAGATTCGGGTATAAAAACACAGCAATTTATTTTTAATATATTCGAATGTGGAGATGATGAATTTTGGCACACATTCATCAATTCCACGTGGTCTGATGGTTTGTAAGATGTTTACCGAATTTTATACGGAGAGTAAAAATTATTTTTCATTTTTCAATTTGGTATGAGTGTCGAGCTATACATCGAGATTGATCAGCACAATTTAATGTTCACAAAGTTTTCAAAATACACTGGCATGTAGTATTTAATGTAATTTGTATGAGAATGATTCACAAATTACAAATGGTGATCTCGATATTCACAAATCAGGTCTAACAAAACAAAATATCAACGCTGAGACCAGCGAATGGCAGTCTACAAATAAACAGTACATGCCTTCTACCATTCAGGAATCGATTTTGGAAAAATACATTAGAATTTTGAGTTTTTAGAAATGAACTAGACATATATTGACTGTCATGACGTCTTGAAAGACTCCTCGCGAAACAGCCGTGTTTGTTTATAATAGTCATGTGTGTTTTTTAATAAATAATGAATAGTTGAATAAATGGAATTCTCTTTACACATTCTTGAAAGATTTATTGTTCATTCTATATTATAGAAATAACTCTGGTCGTAAATCAAACATATTAACTGTTCAAGGAATTAATATTCTATCCAAATCGAATATTAGATAATAAGTATGCAACAGAATAGTACATTCCATATAAAAATTATCAGTTGCTTCGTTATTAACGCCTGCCGAAGGGAAAATTTTTGAATTTATAACAAAAACTGCCATCATTTTTTATAATCGACTTCACTGTATACTATTATTGTTTATCGTTAAATACTTTTATCGTAGTAATCAATCAAATTTATTGGAAAAGAGAGGTATCTAAGTTAATGAAATATATTAAGTGTCACATGGGAATTATTGTGGTTAGATACTTATTATGGTTAAAGTGAGAAACACATCCATTCAACTAAGTGTTGTGATTTTGAGAAGTACCTCAAAATTCGAATCAAAACTGTGTCACCAAATTCTTCATTCAGAAACAACTAAGTGCACTGAATAAAATAATCTAAAACATATACATATATTTACGCACAAGATAAAGAAATGAATTATTTCGTGTATGACGTCAATTTGTTGTATAATTCTAATTTTTTTCACATACGTAACTGGAGCTCAATTAAACTAATTACGTGTAGATATTTAAAACCAAATCAATAATTTTCTTGAGATAATAGAACTGAGATAATAGTATGGGAGCCCATGTGGCTAAATTGGGATTCACTCGAATGTCATTGGGATCTATCGGATTTTTATAATTTACAAAACAAAAATTTCAAGGACGGTATTGGCAGGATGATCATAATTTTCTAATGTCAATATTTAACCTATCGCATACTTGAGATTCTGTTAGTGGGCTTTAAAGGGTATATCATTCATTCGAACTGCAAGGATTCGAAATATATCGATTTATAGTTGAAAATAGAGTCCCTCGCATCTCCTCAGAAACCGTAAAGGGGACGATTTTTTAATTCCGATAGAATTTTTGAGGATTAAAAAAATCATCCTACTAGGTGATCCATTTGGGACCAAAACAGGGTTTTCTAGATAGCCAAAGATCAAAAACCAACTGCAGCGATTTATGGAATATATTGTATTATATTTTCTCAGTTCATATATAAGGTGATTATTATAGAGCTGGTTCAGAATGACGTCTAAATTATGCAAATCCAAAATTTGACGATTATATCAGGGGTTTCTAAAAACTGACAGTTGAATAAACTCTCTTTTCATTTGATTTTGTTTTTATTCTGAAATTTCTTTGCTCCAATAGAAATACAAAGGAATCAATTAATTTGATATCATCTGATTAAAGAAAACCAATCAGTACAACATTATAGTGATGATATATATGATTTTGACGTTTCAACGATGTAATATTTAAAAAGTCCGATTTTGCTGTAATACTGACGAGAATATTAATGAAATTATAGAATCAAACATACCAAAAAATACAGCTCGTAGAAAAAAATTTGTATGGAAAGCTTCTATGGGTTTTTGCATTAATAAAAATGATCAAAAACAGAAATCTCAAAATTTTAAAGGCAGATAAATCTCATAAAACTGTACGATCAAATTATTAAACGATAAGACAACTTAAAAAAAAAGTTGAACAAGACTACAAAATAATGATCTAATTCGATCTTATGAAGAACAACTTTTCATTTCGCCATCAGATGCAAAAACATTGAATATTCACAATACCTTACCTCCTAAAATATATATGGTTTACCAAAACTGCACAAACATGACATTCACTCACCGATTGTTTCAAGTTTTCAAGTTTCAAATTCCTCTCACCCCATTATCAAATTATTTGAAAAATATTTTCTATCGAAGTACTATATCAAAAACACATGGGATTTTAAAGAAAAAAATTAAAAGTATAAAAATTCCTAACAATTATGTATTTATTTCATTAGATGTGGTCTCTTTATATATAAATACTCCTATTTCCACTGTGAAAAATATATTCATGAAAAAATTGGACAAAATTAAAGAATACACAGAAATACCTCAAAACGAATTTATAAAAGCTATGAAACTCCCAATTACAACAAGATATACCATATGAAAATGAAATATACAAACAGAATGTTGGTTTTGCTATGGGGGGTTCCATTTCAAGTGTTACAACACGATTGGTAATGAAAGATCTTGAGGAAACTTTCTCAAGCAAACTTGATATAAATATTCGATTAATTAACAATAACATAAGAACAGAATGGTATACGAAACCACCGTGTCCTTAAGATATTTTAACTTCAATTCATGTCATCCTATGTCACAAAAAAATCAGTGATAATAAGTTTGACTGGTAGATCTATCCAACTATTAGATCCTGAATCTGGATGCTTAGCTGTTCAAAAAGTATAAACTGCATTGAAAGATAATAATTATCCGGAAAAAATGATATATAACATATTCAAGAAAAGGATAAGCAGATACTCAATCAATTAAAAAACAAAACATAAACGGAACATTAAAACGTAAAACATTTTTCCTTGCCATATCTACAAGGACTTTCCCAACAATTATCGAATTATTCCAATAAATATGATATTAGTATAAATCATAAAGGGCATAATACATTATCCAAATATTTCACTAAATTGAAATCTAAAACACCAAAAAACAAAAGAAGTAATATTATATATCAAGTGCCTTTTACCAATTCTGACGCTGTCTATATAGGGCAGACATCTCAGTATTTAGAAAAAATACTAAGAAGTCATCAATACGATAAAAAAATAGAACTGCAATAATGAACCACGAAATATCAAAAAAACATAAATTCAATTATAAAGATTCAAAAATCCTTGAAATAGAATCTAATAAACGAAAAAGAGGATCTTTAGAAATGGTTCATATTCATAAGAACGAAAAAGATATAAATGATTTAAAAGAACTATATAATTTAAGTAAAATTTACAGCTCTATTATGTAAATTCTAATAAAACTAATTAATTTTCCTTATTCATGATGTATGTGATCTATTAATTAATATAAATTCGCAAATTGTCAGTGTCAATATCATATTTTGATAAGGACTTGAAAGAAAAGTCGAAACGTCAATTCAATGTATCTTTAAAAAATTATTAAAAAAACTAATTTTGAAACAGAAGAGACCTAAAATCAAGAACATTTAGAAGAAGATATATCAAAAGATTTATAGAACGTAAAAACATTGACAATGGTGTCATTAAAACGGATAAAACTGATAAATTTGATCGTCTCCATCTCATTAAAATATCTGAATCGTGAGAAAATCGCGTATCAATTTCCGTTTTAAAGATTTATATTAACGCTGTTTGCAGTTATCTTCATTATAATGTTTAATAAACACTATTCGCGTTGATTTTAATCATTTGGGTCGACAAAATGATAGTTATCAGTTATCTGGGAAATGGATAGATGAATTGAAGAAAGACCTTTGATGTGCATCAAAAGAAATGCTAATTAGGTAACATGAGATACCTGACAACTATATTACAAATAACTATGGAAACAATAGCACGTATTTTCTCGTCTCGTCTTTAAATATATTGAACAAGTGATCCACTTCGGCTTCGCACGGTTAGTAGAGCATGTTACGCCGACATGTTTTATGTGTCGTAGGGCCGCTTCAGCTTGATACGGCAAATAATAAGAAATTAAGATTTGAATGTTATTCGAGCCCTGTTCCGTTTTTATTTAAAATTGCACTCAAAACATGTTTGAAATGTGATTACTATATATATTTGTTTTAAATTCACCAACCCACCATTTTTATATATATATACAGGGTGATTGATTAGTGCGATAAAGTCCAGTATCTCCTTTGATTTGATTTTATACATTGTAGTCTTCTCATTTCAAAAGTATTCACAATCTCACAGGGTGTTTTAGAATGATGGGCCATATCATATTTTATTATAAATTGTTGTGAATTGTTTTACAGGATATTTAGAAAGTTATAATGAATTGTCCATAGAAATCGTAAGTTCAATACCTTGTAAAATATGGGAGAAATTAAGGATTGAAGATCAGTTGCAGTTAAAGCATTTCAATGATAGTAAAAATTCTGGAAAATTATTTATTTCGTTGATATTTATTGAATTTGGTACAACGTAAATCAAAATACATTATACTTTCGGTCAAATGGATCACCCTGCATTTTATGTGAGTATCTAGAAGTATTACCAACATACTTCTTTTTTATCCAGCATACACTACCTAAAATTATTGGTTCTTGAAGTATTTTGATTTTTTTTCTAAAATTCTGGTGGTCAGAAATTGAACAAACAACAGCTCAGAAATGAAGGTTAATCTGTCTAGGTATTACGGTATGTCAACCTGCCCCACCACAACCTTAGAAGCGCTACTAAACCTTTCTCCTCTTTACCTTATAATGAAGAAAGAGGTATTTAACGCCGTCCACAAGCTAATCCAGTGAGTAAAACTAAAGCCATGAAATCTGGCAGGTCATCTAAGAATTCTAGAGCTGATGAAGCTCGAAAGCAATGACAAACCAATGGACCAAATGTATAGCAAGTCGGACAAAGATATCGAAGTGGTAATTAACGACGAAGTAAAAGTCTTCCGCAAGCTCGATATGTATCTCTCTGATACACAGACTGTTCGAAGCTAACGCAAGAAGCAAGATTGAGTATTTCTGGACCCAAATGCAATCTCTCTACACTTGTAGGAACGAATTAGACAAATAGATTCAAAGATGAATAAGGAAGGAAAAGTTAGAATTTTAAATCTTTTAAAGAAGTCCCTGCAGAGAGCCCTGCTGTTTAGTCCGAATAAATATCTAACAGCTCTCTTTTGTAGTTCGAAAATTCCCTCAAATTGAGATGGTCGTTGATTGTTGATGAATATGTAGTAGGATCAAAAATGTTTGAGAAACATTTTAATGCTTTTAAACCAGTTACCTCTTATTGAAATTTCAATGGCACTTTGTAATTATAATAGCCTTAAATATTGTACTAGATTCACATTACTACTAATGAGAATCTGAAATAATTAGTATCAGAACAAAAATGGAATGTATTGGATTGAAATAGATAACGTTTCTTTGAATTATAAACAACTTGGAAATTTCTCCTGATGTCAACATGTATCTCTTTCCTCCTCTACGTACTGAATAGTCTCAAAAATAAATATAAAGGGATTATATCAATAGACTTCTTCTAGATAGATGAAGATTCAATGGGAAATATTCAAATATTCAAATATTTGGTTCCAAACCACAGTTGTTCAGCCCACAATATACGTTAGAATTTGAGAAATATCTTTTCGCTAATGGCGACCCAGTAGACTCCCAAATCACCTGATTAATTTCCAAACCATTTTTCTTCTTAGATCTATTTGAATTTTTCATTGACATGGCTTTTAAAAAAAGCTTCAGATCTTGATAAATTGATGGAAGAAACTAATAATAATAATAATAATAATAATAATAATAATAATAATAATAATAATAATAATAATAATAATAATAATAATAATAATAATAATAATAATAATAATAATAATAATAATAATAATAATAATAATAATAATAATAATAATAATAATAATAATAATAATAATAATAATAATAATAATAATAATAATAATAATAATAATAATAATAATAATAATAATAATAATAATAATAATAATAATAATAATAATAATAATAATAATAATAATAATAATAATAATAATAATAATAATAATAATAATAATAATAATAATAATAATAATAATAATAATAATAATAATAATAATAATAATTTCATATTATATAAGAATAACTTTGAGTGGTTTACTCGAAAACAAAAGAAATTTCTCTTCTACTTCGATTTACAATAGTTAGACCCGCGTTAATAGGGCATTCTATTATACAAATCAACCGTAAAAGTGAAAACAATTGTAAGAGGTACTCAACTGAACAGTACCACACGATTTAATGAAGTCGAACATTTTATTTAGAAAAAAATATGCTGTTTTTATATTCCATTCACTGTCATTATAATTATCTAGAACAATGTACACAATAACCAGAGATACGAAGTTTTATCATAAAAAATTTTATATTTATGTTCCAAGTAATTGCCACCTATTTTCGTAACCGAAGCTTCCACCATTTGAAATGTTGAAGTCAGTCATCTTCCATGATATTGTCAAAAAATAAATGAATCGTTGCATTTATTTCATTCTCCGTCAAATGTCCACCACGTAAATGTTTTATGAATTGAAGTATAATTAGAAATCGCACATGGATATGCGATCTTCATCTCCCCTATGGAAATTTTCGTATAGTGTCTTCTTAAAAAATTACGTGACACTATACAAAAAAATTTATCACAATATAATAAAAGCTGCCAAAGATATTTATTATAATATGAGACTCGTAAATTCTAGTAATGTTTCTAAAGAAATGATCTAAGAAATAAGGTTTCTTCATCGAGCATAATCTTTACATCACATGATAACCTCAATAATTACTTTGTGAATGTAGCCAAAAATTTATCAAATTGTATAACTCCTTTCCATGGGTCCGCTTTGATATCTCCCTGATGCTAACTCACACGGTTTCTTCTTTATGCCCGTAGTTTTAGCAGAGCTTTGCAGTACAAATAATGACATCAAAAATAAATACTCATCTAGAACTGATGGACTTACATCAAGAATGTCTTCGATTGCACATTTAATCACCTTATCACTTTAATTAACGTTTCATTTCAAAATGGCACTTTTCTCAATTGCCTTGAGACGGCTATAATTATACCTCAGCATAAAGGAGATAAAAATCAAGCAACGAATTATCGCCCAATTGCAATCCTTCCCACGTTATCTAACATCATAGAAAGATCATTTCTGTTTAAATATAGAATACTTACTACCATCAATTTGAGTTTTTAATTAACAAATGCACAAACAACCATCACTCCACTGCAACAACTTTTTTGATATTTATAAAGCTTTCAATTGTGTTAATCATTTCAATCAACAAATTTCCTGGATCAATTTTCCATCTAGACGTTTTTGATATAATCCTGTACACTTTTCTCTTGTAAACTATTTAGATTGAATCTACTAATTTCTATCTCCAATGCTTTTTCTTGTTGATGTTCTTCTCTCCTATTCATCAGCATGAAAGGTAAAATTTTGGTTCTAAGTAAGAAGCGGTCGCTGCCACAGTTTGCCTCTCTTTGTACTTTTACAACCTGTATTTTAATTTTTGTGTTTTATCTCATTATTATATAGTCTATAATAGATCTTAAGTCCTGTGTATGCTGTACCCATGTGTATTTATGTATCAATTTGGGTTGAAAGAAGCCATTCAGTATTTTTAATGTGTTTTGTTGGCATAATGTAATAAGTCTGTTTCCATTGTCGTTGGTTACTTCTTCCCCGAATCTTCCTACTACCTGGTCGTCCATTTTCTTGCCTGTTATTGCAGTTAGGTCTCCTAGGATAATTACCTCTCTTGATGTGCCTACTTTAGAAATTTCTTCGGACAGACATTCAAAATAGTCATCTTTGTTATTTACTGTGTCGTCTTCATTTACCCCATATGTTTCTATGACTGTCGTTTTGTTTCCGCAAATAGATATATTTATTTTGATAATTCGTTGATTGACTGCTTCCCACGATGATACTATTTCCTTAAACTTTTCTTAATTAATATAGATACTCCTTGTTGAGCTCGTTTGTCCTTAGGTATTTCTGAATAGAAGTGATCATAGTGACCCAAATTTTCTGAAGAACCTTGTCCTTTCTTCTTTGTTTCCGTTAGCACCACTATATCCATATTTAGTTGTCTTATTTCTCGTAGAACTTCATTGATTTTGGTGGAGAGGCCTTGTACGCTCCATATTCCCGAATTCAGTATCCGTTTCCGTTGCTTTGATCGTCTTAATTTTTTACCTTTCCTATTCCGAGGCTTTTGACTGGTATTTTTAACCTTTATTTGTTTTTACGAGTATCGAGGGGTTGGCTCGACGCCTCAACCCCCAACCTGGAGGACTAGGTTTTTAAATCGGAGTGCCTTCTCCTAGATAAATTGCTTTCTCTGAAGCTAATGAGTTTTATCTACCCACTTTCCTCTTTTATTAACCCTAGAAGCAAGGGTTACCACTTGCGCAGGGTCCGCCGAGTTGAAGTTCTTCTTCTTCGCCTTCTACGTCTGTGTGGTCCTCACCCGTGTCCCTGGGCTAGGGGGGTGCGTTTTGCCCCGCAACCCTGGGTCCTCAGCAGAACTTCTTGAATGCGCCTGCTGAGATTTGTCTAAGTGAAATCAGAGACGATGGTTCTGGGTCTCCTTAGGCCGGGCTAATGCTCATGATACTATAAGCAAAGGATCAAAAATTGATCACTATCTATATTCTTCATGTCCATGATGGAATTTCTGTTCAAAGGTACGTTTTGCTCGTTCTGATTATCACAATGATCGTTTAACGATAATCGTGGTACAACTTAACGTTGAACGATAATTGTTGTTAATCATTTGTTCATAGTGTCTGAAATTTTTAACTGGGCGTATGTTTTAAAACGTAGTCTCAACATTCTAGAGAAATATTTTGTTCAAAATTAAAAGGAAACGATTGAATAGAATGAGTTTGAAGTTTAGTAAACGTAAAAGATCGTTACTTAAATTTTATGATTGAGGAGATACATCTTAATACGTCTGTTTGAGCTCAAAAAAGAAGAGGGATTGTATCAAAAATTGATCACTATCTATATTCTTTATGTCCAGCATGGAATTTCTGTTTAAAGGTACGTTTTGCTCGTTGCGAGTGTCACAATGATTTTTTAACGATAATCGTTGAACGACTTAACGTTGAACGATAATTGTTGTTAACTATTTGCTCGTAGCGTCTGTGAAATCCTCAAACTACATAAGAGAGATGTTAGATATTTACTCGAACAGCAGGACTCACTGCACGTTTCTTAAACCAAAGATATAAAAATACATTGCAGACTTTTTTTCTAAAATAACACCACCATTGACTTCGTTGAATCTATAAAATTCTTAGGGCTTGTTGTGGACAATTCCTTGACTTGGGAGTTACATATTGTCGCCTTATCTAAAAAATTAAATTCCTCTTGTTTTGCGATGAGATCAGTTTTCAAAGAACTGAACTTATCCATATCCTTCTCCAATTTCTGAGAGGTTGTTGCACGGCTAGTCTCTCAGGAACGCGGAGCACGACCTTTACCTACCTACTCCACGTTCAAAATTAATTAATGGCTCAATATTTTACAATGCAAAAAAATGCACAATCACTTGCCAATTGAAATCAAATCGATATTATCTGTTCCCGTATTCCGCTATAATTTGAGGGCATATTTACTGGAAAGTGCTTTCTACTCTGTAAACAATAATATAGTTTGATTCCGCTAACATCAGTGGATCTTCTAAGACTACACGAAAAAAACAGACAAAGGGATTAATCAAATATTACGATAATACTTGAAAATAGTTTGAATAATTAAAAAAAAAACATAAAAGCAATGTTCCGAATCGTGAATCTGATAAGTGCTCTGGATTTACGAGACGCGGGAAGCACACGCTTGAAATGACACCAGTATCAGTGAAAGTAAACATGCAAATGTACATGCGGCTTTCATGCGACAAATGAAAAATTAGAGATCTATCTCAATTTGTTACCGTTTTGAAATTTGCGTTTATATTTGTAGGCATTTCAAAATTGATTTAAGTATTAAGTAGAGATACGGGCAGGTGAATGTTAATTGTTTCCTGACATGAAAGATCAAACTCTTATTTTCCTATACTTAATCAATTATATTGAGAAGGTTGAATAAATAATTTTTCAATAACAATGAAGTAAGTAAATTTCTTCTATTTCGTCTGACTTTATTATAAATTATATAAATTGGCACATAATCATTTAAATAGATGAGACTGCTAAGTCAAATGTCAGTGAAAGCTTTTTTTTAAATTGTGGTCAAAGGTGAGAAATTTCTCTGATAAAAAAAGTGAAGGTGCTTTCTTAAATAATGAGGATAGGATATGGGCGACATATTTTAAATTGATATCAATAATTTCCCATTCCACTTGATTAATATTCTCGAAAAAAATCAATTAATCCAAACATTTACAATTACAATATTTCTCACATTTCTAAAAACTTTCTTACTAATGGTAAAATCCTTGTGTCAAAATATTAATAGTTTTCTAATAACTTTAAAATCGGTAATAATTATTTTAACTGAATACTATACAATTATCAAAAAGAAAGGTTTCTTCAAAAACAGCCTTCATCAGTGCGAACAATAAACAATTTTAATCCATCCTGAAATACTATAAATGTCTTGAAACTAAGGGTCTTACTCTCTAGAAGCTCCTTGGCTTTTATTACAAAAAAGTTAAAGGTACTTCTAGAGATTGAGGAAAATCCGCATAAGACAACCCAAGAACTTGCCGCCGACAATGATGTGAGTAAATCATCTATTTTGAGAGTTTTGCATAAAGAAAAATACCACCCTAACAAAATTCAGTTGGTTCATGATAATCCTGATAGAAGGCAAGAATTCTGTGAATTGATTATGAACAGAATGAAAACAGATTATCAAGAGAAGGGAGGTTATTAGTTCATTGGTAAGAAGTGATCCGATTCCGTTGTCTCAATCTTCCTACCCCACGCAACGAATCACCCCTTTTCTTGATTGATTCCAAGGTCTCAATCTTCCTACTCCTTGGAATTTCACCGAGGCAATGACAAGTTAAAGCAAAAATTTAAGATTATTAAAATAATATGCTCATCATCAAGAACACTGTTGACACTAACACACTCACTGCCGGTCTTGAGCTAACAGTTAGCTTGGTGTATATAAAACTTATGTTTTCTGGCGTCTCAGCTTCTATGGCACAAAACCTGTTGTCGCAGATATTTTTTTATTATTATTTTCTTAAGGTGACAGGGTCCAATTAAAAATCCTTCAAGAATACGCAGCTTATTCCAGCTTAATTCGATGTATTTATATGATATTTCAAAGTTTACAAGGAACGGTCTAGAGTCTCTCTCCAATTCAAGTGCTAAAATCCAGTTTTCTTTTTTCCTCAGATCTCCTTCTAAGTGGTTTCACCCTGTGAAACAGAACGGTTCTGGTTCGGTCAAAGAAATCTAAATCCCTTTTTTGTCATTTCCGAGTATACCCCTGTAAGCTGGCATACCCCTTGAGAACAAATTCCTTTTCTAGTTCATTTAATATTCAAATTATATTTCATTATCAAATTAATGGCTGTCATAGCTGTTTGACTCTAGAAGTGAATTATTATAGCTCTTTTCGGGTAGTTCCTTTCCAAATTCAAGTATACACACCTTCTAAAGGTTAGTACTTCCGCTTGCAAAATGCTGCAGTAGGTTTGTATTGATTCAGAATATTTGGTTCTTCTCCCATATGCATCGATCCCAGCTCTTCTTATTGAGTTGTCTTTCCAATCCTTCCATTAACTCAGCAATATCCCAGATAACGCATTTTGGAAATTTTTGGTACCATACAGGCAGATAGTGAAAAGACAACCGATGTCGAGATAACATATTAACCATTAACTTCTGCAATCCTTTGTTTGCTTTAACTAATCCCGCAATCAGAATCGAAAAACCATAGTTCAAGTGATGACATTGTTGAAGATTAAGGAATTCCGTATCTTTTATTCGATTTAGGAAACATCTTAGAACATCAAGCTAATCACAAGATAGAACAGGTTCTTGTATCTTTATATTGACTTACAATCATTAGAAATTGATCGTGGATCGTGTGATCTTATATTGCAGTAACTTAGTGTGGAATATTCGCTATTTCCAAGTATGTCTTGTAGAAATAGCTCTGTAAACAGTTATCTTCAATTGACCTGAAAAATATTTTAACGGGCGCCAAGGTCGCGAAACGTCTTTGCATTTTTTGCTCATCTTCTACAATCTCAAATATTTCTGTAATTACAACAAGGTTGTGATGGTTAAATGCGCACAATGCTTTCATATAGTTCAATGTCTGCTATATTTCTTTTATATGGCGACTTTATCGAATTTCTTAATTTCTTAAAATGGTTTGATTATGTTTTGGATGTTATTACACAATGATAAAGGGAATATTGAATATTCATGTGTGACGATTTCAACAGAAAATGTTATAATAAAAATACCTGATTATTGAAAACAAACAGTGACAAGAACCACGATTTTTAAAAAGATAAATTCCGAGTTTGAATTGCTATATTCGAATAGAAGGTACTTTTCTTATTTGTCTTATCACATTCATCACTCTGTATATCACATAGAAATGAGTTGAATTAAGGCGTTTCAAATGCTTTTACATAGATCTATAATCTCTTTATTTATTAATTTAATTATCGCCACCAGTAATTGATAATTGAAAAACTTCCATTACAATCCGTGTCTCAGCTATGACTAATCCCGATACGTCAATCGTACTATCGAAATAAGCAACAGCTTCACCAAAAACATCTTCCTTGCCCCCTGATCTACCATACCCTTTCCTCCAAGCTCAGGGAGAAACTGTAGCATCCCTTCTTCTACGGCTACTAACGAAGACCTAAAAAGATAACTAACTTGTCTTCTTCTACTCTTCAGTTCTACTGTTACAGGTTTTTTGTGATTTCCCTAATAAACTTCTTCATCAGTCAGATAACAACATATCGAAAATAATGCAATCATACTACCACAAATCACCCACTCGAAAAAACTATTTAAATTAATTGAATCCCACATTGAACACCTCCTATTTATTGAAAAACTTAAACTCAACAAATATATGTATTAACAATTGAATTAATTCATATTGGGGCCACAAATAGAACTTTCAGCTATACAGAGAGGCTCCTTGCTTATAAATCTTTGAATACGGTTTCTACTGTTTTGCTTCATGTCCGCTTATCGGTAAATCTTATGAAATAAAGAGGAATAAACGGTTTGAGCAGGTTTTGTGGCAAGATGAACAATTGCAACGGGATGATAACCACAATATATTACGCCTGTGCAAAAAATATAAAGAAGACGTTTCTTGAGGACTGCAGGTAGATTACATTTTCAGGATCTCACATCGGCGTAACTAGTTTCATTGAATACCACACCAAAAAATTTGTCGAAGCTTTGTCAAATAGAAGTTTTGCCAGCTTTTGGGAGAGAAAAAAGGATGCTGTTGGTTACCATGAATGGAAGGAAACACACGTGGAAACTTGCACCACAAATAACGTCGGTTTCGCAGAAAAGATGGAAAATATACGAATCGCGATGACATGGTTGCGACATGGTTATGTGAAAGATGTGGTAGAGGAAAATAAAGAAAACGTTTCTTGAGGACTACAGGTAGATCACCTCATTTTCAGGGTTTTCATTTCTCATCGGCGTAACTAGTTTTGTTGGATACCACACCAAGAAATGTGTCGACGCTATGGTCAAATCGAAGTTTTGCCAGCTGTTGGGAGAAAAAGAAGTTGAAGATCCTGCTGGTTACGATGAATGGAAGGAAACATACGTGGAAACTTGTACCACAAATTACGTCGGTTTCGCAGAAAAGATGGAAAATATACGAATCGCGATGACATGGTTGCGACATGGTTATGTGAAAGATGTGGTAGAGGAAAATAAAGAAAACGTTTCTTGAGGACTACAGGTAGATCACCTCATTTTCAGGGTTTTCATTTATCATCGGCGTAACTAGTTTCGTTGGATACCACACCAAGAAATGTGTCGACGCTATGGTCAAATCGAAGTTTTGCCAGCTGTTGGGAGAAAAAGAAGTTGAAGATCCTGCTGGTTACGATGAATGGAAGGAAACATACGTGGAAACTTGCACCACAAATAACGTCGGTTTCGCAGAAAAGATGGAAAATATACGAATTGCGATGAAATCGGCTAATAAGATGGTTCTGAAGAAAGATGTGGTAGAGGAAAAGAAAGAAAACATTTCTCGAGGACTACAGGTAGATCACTTCATCGTTTCAGGTGATGGCACAAGGAAAAAGAGGGGGTTTTCACCTCTCATCGGCCTCACTAATTTCATTGGATACCACACCAAGAAATTTGTCGACGCCATGGTCAAACCGACGTTTTTCCAATTTTTGATAGAAATAAAGATGAAGGACCTGCTGGTTATAATGAATGAAAAATGATTTCTTTAACTGATGTATAAAAATAACTAAATAAAGATAAAACAAATAAAATAAAATTTCAATATACAGAAGAAAAACCATAATGAGTAGTAAAATTATAAGTAATAGTAATAGGTTATAATAGTTCAAGTAACTTTTGAAGAAGACACTTCCGATAATTTCTTTAGGTTCTTTACATATATACGTAAACCTTTAGTGGATCAGGACCAGGGTTTATTTTGCTTATTTTCTATACACCTGAGGGGACAATGATTGGATGCCAGACTAGTTAGTGTTTTTATCAGGGTCTGTACACTGGAATAGGAGAAGTTCAGGACGATTTTCAACGCCATCTCTGTGACTGACTGTGACATCTAAAAGCTTACTTTTTGGTGTTTTATTTTTGAATGTTTGTCAATCTGGATTCTGAAACTAAGTTGCAATCATGTATCGGAAAACAACCTAAGATTATTGAATGAGCAACGTCTATCTTGCAAAGGTGTTTGATATTGTTTGTTTATTAGCTATTTGCATTTTTGTGCATTTAAAAGTTATTATTTGTTGCGAATTGTGCTGTCGTGTTTACTTACTCAACAAAATTCGAAGTTCTTCGTTTTTTATTCTTATTAAGTGATGATAGTTAGATAGTTATAAGAATGTACCATTATGTTTACATCGATTATCTATTTTTTTATAGGCTCATAATCATAAATAATTCATTAGGAATATAGATTCAAAAGCAAAAATAGACATACAAAGACAAGTAGGCAGAGAGATGCATAAAAAAGTGAGCGTGGGAGTCTCTTCTAAGTACCGACTTGGGTACAGCCTTGGGTACTATTTGAGCTTATTGGTTGCCGTTTACCATCGCCGTAGATAATAGTAACCGAAGGAATTGATATTTAAGAAAAGTTATTTCTTTGAACATACATCTCAAAATTTGTAGATCAAATTATTAATTTGCACATCATTTTCCATTTACTTTTGAGCTCGTGCTACAAACTTTATCAACGTGAATTATGACTTACATTATCGCTCGTCAAATAATACACCATTAGTCATTCATTTCAGAAGTTAAATTAATATAAAATGCTTATAATGTTTAGTTAATTAGTATTAACACTACCAGTTTTCTAATTAATATGTATTTTATTATTATTAATTTACATAAACAGCTATACGTTTATGATTCTCGACTTCATCTTTGTCGAGACTGCCGGTCAACGCAACAAAAAATCGAAACAGCATAGTAGAACGGTCTCGTTGGTTATTCAAGAATTTCTAGATTATCTAAGATGTTGTCTACATGAAACTTATAATGATGTGTTAAAAAGGAATGTAGTTTGGTATATTGTATGACTATTTAGTAAAATTAAAAATAGGACCTTGCAATATTTGAGATCAATCATGAAGAAAAAAAGTATAGTTTGCCTAAAACATCCATACAGTCAAAAAGCATCATACAGGGTACTTACACAAATATGAACGAAGAACAACCAAATATAGATAAAAGGGAATAATTAGGAAAATGAAAGCTGGAAATGGAAGACTTATGAACTATGAAATAAATAAAGAGTATATAGTAAACACAGTTAAATCGAAATGATGATACGAAATGATTTAATAAAATTAATCCATTATAAATAAGTAGTGATAAAATGTGGCCTACATTTGCAAAAAATAAGGGCTGGAATTTCTGGAACCGTTGGCAATATTCACACTGAATAAACTGTTTATACCAACACTCTCACAATGACACTGTCTGACGCGCGTTTCCTTCAGTCTCTGAAGACGATAACTTGGTTATCGAAACGCGCTTCAGAAAGTTTAATTGTGAGTGTTGGTACTAACAGTATATTCAGTAGAAAATAAGGGTCGAAACAGCTCAATTTGAGTAGCTACAATGGTTAGAACGTATGGTTATATGTATATTTCTAAGTCGTTATGATTTTAGGTCTCTTTTGATTAAAAATTAGTTGTTTATTTTTAAAAACAAGTAAAAATTTGACGTTTCAACCTGTTGCGGTATTTATCAAAATATGACTTGACAGTGTTTTAATATAAAAAAATTGTTTAGTTCTTTTTTAACATTAATAGCTTTCTCGTTCTAATGAAAATAAACCGTTTCTAAAAATTTTGCTTGTATGTGTTTCCGTTCCAAGAATATTTGAACCTGTATGGTTCAAATATTTGGTTAATGCAGTTTTATTTTCTTATCATATTGATGACCTTTTAGTCTATTTTTTGAATACTAAGTTATATGCCCAATATAAGATAATAAGATACATAATTTCACTCAGTACCAGGTACTTGATATATAATATTACTTCTTTTGTTTTTGGGCGTTTTAATGAAATATTTTGATAAAGTATTATGTGAGTAATTTATTTATTTTTATTCTTTTCTTGAATATGTTGTTAATCATTTTTTCCGGATACTTATTTTCTCTCATGAAGTTTTTCTGATAGATCCATCAGCCAAACTTATTATCACTGATCTTTTATGTGACAAGATTGAATTTGAAATATCTTGAGGACCAAGTTGGTTTCATACACCATTCTGTTCTTATATTATTGTTTATTCTATATAAGGATACATCAAGAAAATTAATTTTAATATTTTGTTCGATTGCGACTGTAAGTTTTTTATGATCAGGATTGGATTTTTTGGTTATATTTTCAATTTGATTGGAAAGAATATTTATATAAAATTTGTTTAAAAAAGTTTACTCAAGATTTTCCATTACTAATTGTGCTATAACTCTTGATATGGAAGCTCCCATAGTACAACGATCAATTTATTTGTATATTTCATTTTCATACTAGAAGTATGTTGTTGTAAGTATAAGATTTATAGTTTTTAAGAGTTCATTTTGGGATCGGTCGTAGAGGTATGCCAGGTTCGTACAATTTTGGCAAACTGAATAGTTTAGGGGTTATATCATTATAAATTCTCAATTTTTTTGCATCTGATGTCTTGTGTATATACCTACAGGGTTCACCATTACTCCAAAATAGTTTATTTACATATTTTTTAAACAGTATTTACTGTATATTGTTTTTCATTTCAAAGTTACATACAATTCAGATAGAAATTATTACGAAATTGCTCATTTCAAAGAAGTAGTAGGTGTTGCTTAGTAATTACATAGATTATAAGTAAATAAAAATGTGTACTAGAATAGAAAAAATATGTAGTAGTGCTCTCTATATATTATAACTAACTTATTGGATGACTTCGATTAATTATTCATCGTTTGTGAATCTAACAGAAATCGAAATATTACGTTACTTTATGAGAAAACACTGTATAAACCGTGAATGAGATGCTTGGATCAAACTTATAAGAGGGAGATAATTTGACCATAGAAAATAATGAGAAGTAGATCGAAAAAAATTTAAATAAGAACTAATGAAAACAGGGGTGAATGATCAACATTTGATTTTTTTTAAATTTATTAATAAGGTAGAATCAGAAAAATCTCACCTTCATTACTTTTTTCTTCGGCAGGCGTCAAGAACGAAGCAAACTGATAGTTTTCTCACGCAGTTAGGTCGAATATCTCATTTATTTGACTTAGGTATTTAAAGGATATAATGTTTTAAAAATTAATTTTTCCATGGTAATGTTCACGTATCCCTTTTCAATAGAAACTGTTCCGTATATGATTGTGTAGTATGTTAGGTATATATGTGTGGTGGGACAGAAGACTATTGGTATAAATTTTGATGACACCTTTATTATTCACTTTTATGTGAAAGGGCGCGCTCAGGTTAATAACCGCTAACAGAACGAAGACGAAACAAGAAACTATTATTATTATTATTGTTTTGAAACGTGAATCATTCGTCTTTTGTTCTTTGTCGAACGTAATATATGCCTAGTTTTAGTATGCTATATTTTCAAATAAATTGACTTCGATTTTATTGTATAATATAGTATAGACTTACTCGGAGAAAAATAACTCCAACACTATTAGACTTTATAAAGTACATACCCAATTGAAATGTAATCTTAGTAAATAATAGGAAAGAATTGATTATAAATGAAGAGAAATTGATTAATGTACGAGTCTTGGGTGATATTGTTCAATAACTAATGACCCAAACAAGTACCTAGAATAATTAGAAAAATATGTCTGTGTATATTAATTTCTTAATTTCTTACAATAATTTTTTGGCAATAAAGCATTTCTTCCTCTCTATATACAGGTTGTCCCACGACGAGTTAAAACTATCTGTATATGGCAAATTATTTATAGTAAAAGTTTGAGTTATAGTTTGAGTTTTTGGTTACGATATTTTCAACTAAAATATTTTAAAACATGGCTGTAATGTAACATTGTTATTTTAAATGGAAAATTTTAGTAAACTTTTGTCTGAAAACTTTTTTCGAAAAATGCATACTTTTTGAGTTATTAACTTTTTTGTAAAAAATTTGACTGTTGCAAACCCTTATAAATTATTTTTTTACGAAGATACCCTTAAAGGTATAAAAATTGTTTATGTCCGGTTGCTTTTAGCAAGGTCAGACGTATTTGAATCTATGTTGATAAAGTTTTTATTACATATAGGGTGTGTGTAAAATGTGCTCAAGGTTTAACTTCATAAATATAAAATTTCTTCATTTTTTTAAACAGAACCACCTGGTTTTTTCTATTTTAATGCATTCAGGGGTGAAAAATAAGGCAAATTCATGTATACTTTCTATACCTAATACTTACCGTTATCCAGATATTAAATGTTTTCTGTAAATTCTTAGAGATGCTGGAGTGGATTAAATGTTGTTTAGACCCGTTCATACAAGCAATAAGAAATAAAAAAGTATTTTTCTTTAACTTGTCAAGGTCTGTAAGAAAAATCAAATCAAATTGTATTTACCAATACTATTCCAACTTTTGGTAGTTTCCGAGATATTTGAGGTTTAAGATTATTATTATATTTTTTAACAAGTTATAATTTTTTATGTATACTTTTAGTAGGCTTTGTAATAAATGACACTTATTCAAATGACATTAGTCAATTGTTGATAGTTTCGAAAATCGTGAAAACACTCATTCTCAATTTAATAACGAATAAATAAAATTTAGATCACACCTGTATCTCTAAAAGTTAAACTTTGAACACTTTTTATTCACACCCTGTATAAAATGAAATATTTTTCAACATATATTCAAATACTTCTGACCTTGCTCAAAGTAACTGAATAGAAACCATTTTCATATCTTTGAGGGTATCATCGTAAAAAAATATTTATAAGGGTCTGCAACGGTTAAATTTTTTACATAAAATTAATAACTCAAAAAATACGCATTTTTCGAAAAAAGTTTTAAGACAAAAGTATACTAAAATTTCAAGATTTCAAAAATGTATAAATATACAGGGTGTTCTATTAAAAGTAACAGTTGACTTCCGCTATAACCGGAAGTCGGCCACGTTTGAAAATATTTTAGTCTAACAAAGTAAAAATGAAAAAAAGTCGAAGTGTTTCTAAAAATTTCGGTGAATGGTATTGAAATAAAGACAAAACAGAAGATAAACTACCTTTATAGGACTTTCAAGTACACAACACACTTTTGGCGACGTTCATAAAGCTTCGGAAATCTATTAAAAAATGTTTAATTCACTGATCACAGAACAGATGCACCATATCCTTGGATAGACGACAAGTACGCAAAACGTGTTTCCTTTAAAACTTCTTCCATGTGGAGAAACAAAAAGAAGTCCGCAGATGTCAGGTCAAAGAAATATGATGGATGTACATAAGTTGTTACGCTACGCTGAGTCAAAGATTGGCGCAAGCGGATTTCAAAGTGAGCAGAGCTGTTATCGTCCAGCAGGACCCACTAACCACTCCTGCTTAGCTGTAACCGAACATGCCGGATGCGTAGCAGCACGATTTGACCCACAGGTACAAATTCTTGTGAGGATCGTTCTCAGAAAGGAGGCTACATGGCGTTCCTTGATATGTCTCTGGATCGTCATGAGCGGTTGCCGATGAAATATCTGACCATTCACCGAACTCTTTAGACACACCTTGTACAAACATTCGAATTCAAGTCTTGCAGAGAGATCACTATTATTAGTATGTGTTATAAACGCGCTCGGTCTTCGAACTGTAGTTTGAATTCGTCCTACATCGTTACGAAATATAAGTTTATTATTGTGATGAAAAAGTGAGAGTTTCATACAGAACCGGAATGAAACATTTTGAGAAGGTGAATTTGAATCATTAATCCACAAATTGACGAGTTGACCAGCTATTTACTAAGTTTAATAAGACTTATTAGGTTCACCGTTTTGGTTAGGTTAGACTAATCTTGTGAATCTACTCTCTGATATAGTCTCTGATGCTCAAAACAAGTCATTTTCACAAGAATATTAGGACTCTGATGTTTTTGGTAGATTTTTGTAGAGGTGAAGAAACAATTTTCATCTGTTGATTGTATTACTACTTTTTACCCCGAGCATACAGATGACCTCGCCAGTAGCAACTACTTAATTTTTTTTTTTACTTTCGATATTAAACTACAGTGACCTCTTTGATATCCCCATCTATTACAGAAGTTACCTCCAGCTGGTTTAGAAAACTTCTGTTTTTGACTTGCTAACTTTTCATGGGTTATCTTTTTCTTTTTATTTTAGTCGTGAAATCCCAATCCCAGTCGAGTTCATATTATGCTATCAAATGGTCAATTGCAGAATAAAAATCATGTGCTGTTGTAGTACCTGTCAATGGAACGCACTTTAATAGTTCTTCAGTTATTTCAAAGTTACTGTTAATACGTCGTATAAAAACAGCAAATTGAGCTGTATCAACAGTATCAGGGCTCTCGTCAACAGCCAATGCACAATACCTTCACAATCACTACTTCGCAGTACAATTAAAATCCTTCCTCAACCGTATCGCTTCGATTACTCGACTCTACTAACTCACGTCGCCCTGACGAACTCGTTTTATATGGTTAAGTAAGGTTCTAGTCTAGAAGCGCGTGGAAATTTCTATCGGTCTCGACAAAAGGATATTTCCGATTGCTGCTAAGAGATGGCGATACTGTCTTTCAGACTCGCTTGTCTAGGCACGCGCTGCCCTTGAAGTTACTTATAAAAATCCGTAGACTTGAGAGTACGAGTATTTAAAACATCCGTAGAGAAATCGAATGAAGTTACAAAGCTCTAAAAACATGATCCTTCCTTTCTGTGGCGATGGCGGGCCTTATTGATACGGCCCAGGGGCCGAAACCAACACTCATGATTGTACTGTCTGACGCGCGTTTCGATTACCAAGAGTTATCGTCAGAGAATTTACCTTCAGTCTCTGAAACGCGCGTCAGACAGTGTAATTGTGAGTGTTGGTGTAGTGGTGGTGTAAACATTGTGTTAAGTATGAATATCAGCAACGGTTCTAAAAATTCCAATTTAAAGGAGTTTTATTTTTTCTCTATTGTTTATGTTTATACACCATTCTAGAATAATCGAACCATTTTAAGCGAATTTCAGCAGGTTTCAAGAATATTTGAGTAAATTTTGTGCCGACAGCAACACACTTTTAACAGCATTTTGGAAATGATTCTATACATAGATTTATTACTGTATATGAGACTTGATCGTGGAGCAAAACAAGATGTTAAGACTCAATTCATGGAAAGAGTACATTGAATGATGAAATCTGTTTACAAAACGCAACAATCAATATTTTGAACTATGTATTAGTATTTGATCAGACTTTTATTATCACGCGTTGCTGTGGCTGAGTGATTCGATTTGAAATAATTCTAATGACAATACAATTGCTTTCTTTGCTTGTTCCATGAAATTATACTGGCATCGAGTTGTTACACGTTCTTCACAATTGCCCATAAAATAGATCTAGAAGAAATTTTGGATCTTCATGTGGCATTGGCATCAAAGATCCAATTTTATGATACACCTCGCCTTGAATTTTGAATGTTGTCTCAAAATTCCGACCATCAGATGACAAATCACAAAGTAGGAATTAAATTTTCGTGTCTTAGGCAATAAATAATTTTGATTCATTCGAAATGCCAGAAAGAAGAGATTTCAAAGGGATTTGTCACGCTGTTCTTATGCACGAATTTCAGCTAAGGGAATTATTTGAGCTGCATTTTTTCCTGCTCTCTGTTCGACTGATTCATGAGCTCTTTACGCGTGCACATCGAGTCTTCTTGCTACGGGCATTAAGGTTGGATTTTTTGTGTGCCATTTCACTAAAAATAGTGATTGAATTTTTAATGTGAATGAATTTCACTGTTCTCTGAATAACTGTAAGTTAGAAGTAAAAAAAAATATATTCGAAGTAATGTACGCAACGAAGACAAAATGAAGAATGATTTGAGAGAAGAGACGTTGGCATTGGTATTGGCAAAATAAGACATGTAAAGTGTGTAGTCTAAGAAAATATATCACATTAAAATATGGCCCCATCTATGAGGTGCAAAGGACAAAATTTTAGAGTTCTCTGTAGAAATATTCGCTTAAGGCGCCATCTGTTCTAGACTAATGGAAACTACGATTAATAACCACAATCAACGTTGATGATCAGTTTATTATTAATTATTATTATCCTATCATTTAAGTTGGACCAAATTACATATATACGCCAACTTTCATGAAACATTTTTTAATATAAAATTAGGTAGTACTCATTATTAATTCTCTCCCTCTTGGAGATAGTCGATGAACAATATTCCATGCGCATCCTTTCGACGCTTCGTCCTAAAATATTGAAGCCATAACCTTCCCAGCTGACTGTTGTGCCTTTGGACCCGCTGCAGTCCACTCAGTCCACGTTTTGATTCCGGAGTGAAGTGATGGATCCATTGTAACATATCGATGCAAAAAATCTGATTTATTATGTGTAAACTTTACCAAACCCTGCTCTGGATCGTTGTTGTTTTTAATCGACTGTGAGTAAACGCGGTACCCACTTTGAGAAAAGCTTTCTCATGGTCAAACGTTCGTGCGTAATTGTGAATACACTGCCTTCTGATATATTTACGGCCTCAGCTATCTCACCCACTCCCTATTTACGTTTAGGTATAAACAATTTGCGGACTTTTTAAATATTTTCTGGAGTAATCACTGAAATTGGATGACAGGATGTTCACCATCATCGGTGTCTGTACGACCACCTTTAAATTCAGCAAACCAATAACAAATGGTTCTTTTCTATCGAGTAGTGTTCGGATAACACTTTTGAAGTCTTTGCTTAGCTTGTACAGCATTTTTGTACAAAATTTTTTTGAAAATACCAAAACTAGCTTCACTTAATGGCTGTCATGAAATTTTACTCATAGTCTTTTGAAAGTTGGTACCATCGAGGTTTGGTAATCGAATTTTCGCGTCGTTTTATAACCATGGATGAAACGTGAGTCTACCACTTCACACCCAACGAGAGAAAACAAAACACCAGAAAATTATCAAAGAAGAATATAAAAACCTTGAAAAGGATTAACAAAAAAAAATTTGTGATATTTCGGAAGAAATCGATCAAAATGTATATAAAGAAACGGAGGCAACAGAATTATGGCTCGACGTATATAAAAGAGCTTGGAAAGAAAACAAAACACTAGAAAATTAACAAAGAGGAATGAAAAAACTTTAAAAAGGGTAGACAAAAAGAAAATTTCTGATATTTTGGAAGAAATTATAGGAAAATAATAAAATAATAATAAAAAGTAGACAAATAAATGGAGGCGATAGATTCATGGCTACAAGTATACAAAGAGCTTGGAGAGAAAACAAAACACCAGAAAATCAGCAAAGAGGAATAGAAAAACCTTGAAAACGTTTAAGAAATCAAAAATTTGTGATATTTTGAAAGAAATTACCAGAAAATTGTATAAAAAGTAAAAATAAGTAGAAGAAAAAATTTTTGAAGTAAGTTTGGGGTGGAGCCACACTTTTAAATATATACGGAATTTTCAAAAAAAAAAATGAACATAGTATCCATATAATTATATGTGTACGGATCTGACTTGAAAAATTCATACATTGTTTACTGTTCACTCATTCAGACGATTTAATAACATAATATCTCCTTGTGTTTTGAAAATCTCACGTACCATTAACAGACTTCCTGTTGTGCTATAAATATCATCGATTTTTTTTTCTATAATTAGCCCATAATGTATTCATCTACTACCCAAAATCAAATCTGAAGTGAATGATCATTAAATTATTTTTTATTTTCCCTTTTAATTCATCCATACATCCTGTAGATATACGTAATTATAGTTCTTTCACAAGTTCAACCATCACTATTTGTTAAATTGATGATAATATTATAGTTGTCGGTAATAATTAACGAAGCTAGATGTGTTCCAGATACTTCAATGTTACTGATAAACGTGAATTAGATCATATAAATATACATAGCCATTAAATTTCAGCTCCTTCAATTTGGTCAGTTGTTTTAATGATAGATATTGATGATTCGTGTAAGGCAACGATTAAGAGAGACAGATATGCTTTATTGTCAGAAAAAGTGTTACAATTAGTACACAAAAGCTTAAAAAAACTGAAAAACAAACATAAAAATAGCTAAATAAACATAAAATAAATAAAATAAAATTTCAATATACAGAAGAAAACCACAATGACTAAAAATAGGTAATAGTAGTATATAATAATTAGTATATAGGTCTATAGTAAAATTAAATAAGTATGCAGCATGTTTCGAATTAAAAATTATTATTAGGAGAAGGCATTTCCAGTAAATATGTCCTCAAATTATTGCGGAATGCGGGAAAAGATGATATCGATTTGATTTCAATTGGCAAGTGATTGTGCATTTTTTTCATTGTAAAATATTGAGCCTTTAACTAATTCTGAACTTGGAGTTGATAGTAGGACCATATTTTTTGAGGAACATTTTAATGCTGAGGTGTATTAGATTTCCTTTTAAACCAGTTACTTCTTTTATTGGAAGAATCCCATTTTGTACACGTCAAAGAATGTGATCTTTTTATCATGGTGCGACTGCTCACGCTAATCAACTAATTAATTATTAACTGAATGAAATATTTCCTGGAAGATGTATTAGAGGAAATGCCAAAGTACAGTGTCACCAGATTTCAATATAACAATATAATCGTGGCTAATAAGATAAGGCACTTTTTATCTATGTAAACCACTGTGATTATTTGTTTCAAACTGATTAGCACTTCACCCACTCTATCACAAATATTGGTCAGTTCTTTCTACCCAGTCTTGTCATCTCATTTTTAATTAATTAATCGCATAAAGTTAATTTTAAAATTTTTTATATCTACAGTGAGATATACGTCGTATCTCTCCCTAATTTATCTACAAAACAAACAACTTCCTTCCAATAGAAATTTAAGGGCGGATGTAATTTGGGCGCTAAAGGATTAATGTACTTTTTACAACATGTAAACTAGGCGCCAGGACCAAGGGTCATTTTAATCCTATGTGTATTTTGGGGGCTAACCGACTGAAGTACATGATTTATGAAATACAGTTATTTATTAAATCACCGACATTTATAATAAAATATATTTTTGTATTTTTAGATTTTTCTATAAGAGAAATGACCTATTATCACTTAAGGTCTGAAAAAATTTACCTTAGAGGGGGCTACTTTGCACTTTTTTAAATGAAAAATCTGCCCTTAATAAAGTTTGCTCACAACATTTCTGTAACACTCTGCAGAATAAAGTAAATTTTATATTTCTTTATATTTTTATTTAGTACTTAAGTACATATTACATATAAAATAAGAGATTTACATAACCTAACCTAACCTAACCAAACCCAACCTAACCTAATCTAACCTAACCCAACCTAACCTAACCTAACCTATTTAAAAATCTATCAACTTTCCCTCTATTGGGTTATTTTATGACTCGACCTACCTGCACTTCTTAGCGCCTAAAATACATGTCGGATTATCTACCCTTCTTGGTCAAACAGGTAAAGAAGGATGGTTAGCGCCCAAATTACACCCGCCGATAATTTAAATGGCACTTTGTAATAATAATAACCTTAAATATTGCACTGGATTGTCATTTTGAATACCCTACTTATGAGAATCTAAAACAATTAGTATCAGAACAAAAATGGAATGTATTGGAATCAAATAGATAAACAACTTATAAACAAGAACAACTTTGAAAAGATTTGGTTCCAAGCTACAGTTATCCAGCTCGAAATATACGTGAGAATTTGAGAAATATCTTTTCGCTAATGGCGACCCGGTAGCGTCCCAAATCACCTGATGGAATTCCAAACCATTTTACTTCTTAGATCTATTTGAATTTCTCATTGACATTTCTCATTTCGCAGTCAAAAGAAAATTTATTCAATTTAGTGGATAAGACAGTAAAATTAACGAGAATTTTTGGTGAAAAAATCCACACCTTTGTGAATAATTATTTTTCCCTTCTCTGTACACCAAAATTTTTCCAATTTTCCCATATGAGATTTATAAAAGTTGTGAATTCCATCCGACGAATCCTTTCACAAAATAGTCACTCGAGATCAAATTCGTAGAATAGAGCGGATAATGGATTAATTCTTAGCCTAATTCACAGTTTTTGCCATAGAAGCTTGCATTGATGTTATGTAAAAGAACTTTCATAAATTTCCTTAAAACGACTCAATAACTTGACATAATATTCTCTATTGATTGTTTTTTAATGTAGTAACTGTGTATTATACCCCGTGCATTAAAAAAAACGATTTCAGACAATCTATTTTTCTTGAGAAACTCACTTTTTACTGCAGTTTGGACCCTGGTATGTTGTTTTGACGACGGTTACGAAATGGGGTAAAAACTCTGTCCATGGTACAGTTGAATAAAGCTCACATAATTTCTCTCGTAATCGATGGTGAGGTAACGGAAGCCGGAAGCGCTTTCTGATAACCAAATTGTTGATTTTGTTCGGCATCTTCACAGATAACGGAACTCAGTAACTTTTTAACAAACTTAATAATGAAACTTATTCAAATTTCATCAAAAGTCGAATGGTAGATACCTGTTGACAGGAACCGGGTAGCAATATTTTCTATATATTGATTTATATAATCAGAAACTGTAGAAATTAAATTAAAAGCAGGTTTATAAATCTAATAACGAAACTGATAAAAATCTGGAAGTTTATCTGAAAAACGTGATAATTCCACCAATTTTTCTCACCAATCCAGATGAAAGAGCATCTGGATCACTTCTTAATAGATTACTATTAGAGATCTTCGATTTATGGATATATAGGGAATACTCACAAGATTCTATTATTATGACGAAAGTTAAATCAATTTTCTTCTTAAATTTGTAATTTTTTTAAATTGAAAACGTTTTCCTTGTCTTGAATTCAATGTGTATTTGCTTCTTTGTTGTACTTATCTCAAATCTATTCTTTCACATTAAAGTGCACGCAAGGTCATGATTGGATTGCGAAGAAGAAAACTTTTAAACAACAAATGCAAAACATTAAGCGATGGTTTGAAACCCGTGACCGCCGGTATATATCTTGCCCGCTATATCCAGTATATATATTCTAGTATGTGTATATATGACTAACCAAGCCACTAAACATATGCATACGTAATTTCAACGCAACCTTTCTTCTAAACTACAATAAATAGTACAGTCAGTAATAATCAAATAAATAATACAAAATTACGTTGACTTTCTTTGTTTTTCAATTTTTGTTTCGTAGATTGATATATTATGATATTAGTATTCAGTTAGATCAGTTCTTTCCACTTCTTAGTATATATTATCCATATAACTGTCAAAGTCGTCTGCAAAGCGATATTTGAACATCATTTTTGGGATGTATTATTCCTCGTTTTCTATTTTTGTTTTCTTTATAGTTTACCGTTTGTCTTGGTTACTTTTGTTATTATTTTCCATTTCTATCGGTTCCGGCATTTTGGCATCCATCCATTAAGTCCTCTTATGTCCTTGTCTATTTCGTTTCTCCAACTCTTTTTCGGCCTGACTCTTCTCCTTGGCCACAATGGAATTCATGGCGTTATTCTTCTGATCGTTTCAATTGGTTTTCTTCTAAGTTTAGTATCTCACTCTATTTTCCTTCGCCAGCTCTTTCTCTTTTTCTCCGTTTTTCTTTGCTCTCCTTTCTTCCTCCTGGGTTATGTGTGGACTTGTTAGAGTTCTCATTATCTTTTTGTTGATTATTTACTGTTGTTCCCATTGCATTCGTGATAACTGGTCTTTTACATTTTTATTTTATTTTATTTGGTTATGCTTTTGTTTTTCAATAAGTTTTTGTTTCTTCCATAAGTTTGATACACTTTTGTATCCTTTTCTTTATCCTGTCTCTGGTTCCCAACGTTATTCCTAGATATTTAAAGGTCGATACTGTTTCAAAATTGTATCAGTTGGTTTGCTCTCTCTTCTGGTTTTTTCTCTATTTTCATATATTTTGTTCCTTCCGCATTTCCAGTCCGTAATTTCTCACGTCTTCTTGTAATTTGTTGATTGCCTTCATTAATTCTCTATTTCCATTTTCTATGATAGTTACATCAACTGCGTATACTACTATCTGTATTTTGTCTGTTATGCTCTTATTCTGTAATCCTGCGTTTTTCACGATGCCTTCCAATATTATATTCAATAGCCTTGCTGATTTTGGATCTCTCTTTTTGACGCCTTTATTTGTTATTGTTGTGCCTTGGAATCTCACTTTAATGTCACTCGTTATGTAGTATTATTTTTATTAATTTTTTTTTGTTCCTTGTATTTCGAGTTCTTCTGTTAGTTTCTCTCTTTTTATTGAATCAAAAGCACTTCTGAAGTCAATAAAAACCTATTTCTCTTTTATATTCTACTGTGTTTTCTATTATTTGGTCTATAGTGTGGATTGCACGTGTAGTTGATCTTCCTGTTCTAAAACCGTTTTGATAATCCCCTAGTTCTTTCTCTGCGAGTTATTTTAATCTTTTGTTTATTAAATTTGCCATTATTTTGTAGGCGACATTTATCAGGGTTATGGCTCTATAATTCTCACATATATCTTTATTGCCTTTCTCAAATATTTGTGTGATTATGTCTGTGCTCCACTCGTCTGAGATTTTGTTTTGTTTCCATATCTGCTCTATTGGTTGATGAATGTGTTTATTTAATTTTTTTCCACCATTTAAGAAGTTCCGCTTCTAATTGCTCCTGGGATTTTATCATGCCTTGTATTTCATTTTCTGTAGGGCATTTTACCTCGTCTTCTTTTTCCTCTGTTAACATTATTTCTTTATTTGCTTTGATTTTATCCTCCTCTGTAAGTCTTTCTTTATAGTATTCTTTCTATATATTTCCCATTTCTTGTAGATGATGTTCTATTTTGCCGCTTTTATCCCTATTGTTTTTATTATTTGTTTATAGTTTTGATATTTTATCTTTTTGTATAATTGTCTTAAATTATTTATATTTCCTTCATTATTTATTTCTTCTATCATCCTATTAAGCCATTCATTCTTTTTTCTTTCATAAATTATCTCGTTTCTCTTTGGTATTTCTTCCCCTACTTGACTTAACTCTTCATACAAGTCATCTTTTGTCTTTTCTTGTGTCACCTCTGTTGGTGCATGTATATTGATAAACGTGACATATTTGTTCTTTATTTTCAGTCTCAAAGTTGCTATTCTTCCTTTTATTGGTCTGAAATTTTCCACGCTATTTTTCATTCCCTTTTATACGTAGAATTCCACTCCCTTATTTCCACTTTTTGGTTCGCCTCTGGATAGAAATATGTATTTTTCTTTTTGTATTTTCACGCTTTTTCTCATCTCGTTTCTTTTAATTTTTTTCACGAGTAGGACGGTTTGGCAATTCCTACGAATGAAAAAAAAGTTACTTTACACACGAGTTTCACACAAAAATCTTTCTACCTCCGTAGACCTACAAAAATGCGACAATAGTTTTATCAATTTTTATTTTGTAATAGTAATATTAAAAGTACATCTACGAGCATTATTATTATGATTATATATATTAATCTGAAGTGAAAAAGAAGTTACTATTTGTAATTTTAATTCAAAGCGTTCAAAGAAATAACATCGTCCATAGTTATATTAGTATTGGATTGTATAGAATCGTGAACATTTACAATGTTGCTTAAAGTCGTTTTTCCCGTTAAAATTTTCGCTGCGAAATCAATTTTGTTTTTTATTTAGTCGTCTACGTAACCCTCATCAACTGTGTTGGATTTCCACCTACCGGAATCCATTAATAGAGACGCCGAAGAGCGTCAAAATGTATGCCCAGTGTAGTTTTTTGGATTAGGTAAATTCAAATATGTTGCGATAAGCGAGGGAATTTTCGAAAAGGTATTAATACATAAAACTGGTGTTTTGCATTTTCCATGTCCATACTGCAAAAAGAAATGATCTGTTTTAATATTTGTGGGTCGTTGATTTTCATATTTTTTATAAATGTTCACCAAGTTCAATCTATTGACAGATATATCACCAATAACAGTAAATCCACGTTGAACATAAGTTTTTGTACCAACTACAGTGATAATTAAAACATTTTTGGTATTATTAATATCGTTACACTTTATTTTATATAATTCCTTCCTCTGTAGAGCTCCTGCGATTCCGAATATTAAGCAACCTGAGAGATGTTACAAATAATATCTAAGCTTACACTAAAATTTTCTGCTGTCATACCTTACGCATTAGATAATGATCGTCTGGAGCTTGCAACAGAAACTTATAAATTTGTTCACGGGCAAATGTTTTAGATTTTTGGGTCTATAGTCAACTGATTCATTTTTCAAATAGGCAATGAGTTTCGAGTATTTACTGTCTACGTCGTTATTTACCATTAAGGTGCCTCTCAGTTTTGACTAAGTCGACCAAAGTGTTGAAGACTTCCACATTTTGGATTTAGTTTCAAAGTAAGCTAGTAACACTCTTTCTGCGAAGCTGTTTATCTTTTTTAGTACGCCACTCCATAAAATAATTCCTTCAAATTGATTTATCAGGGAGAACATTCATAGCCTCTGCAGTTGCCGATTCAACAACATCTTTTGGTGTGTAGTTCGCTATTAATCTCCATGACTAATAATAATAACTACACTCCTTTTAATTGACATGGGAAAGAAAGAGTTCACAGCCTACTATTTTGTTAAAACAATTTTATAATTGCGTTAAAAAATGACACGTTACGGCACTTTTTTCAACACAAAATCGTAAAAAAATTGAATAGAAATATAGAAAAAATACATGCATCCCTATTCTTATAAATCTTCTGTAACTATTTCTTCGTATTTGTCTTATATTGATTCATCACATAACATTATCAACTCAAGTACTAAACCCAATTAAATATTTAATGAATTTGTGTGAGTGTTAAGTAATTTTATTCCCTTCATAATACATTTCGATATTTCTTGTTAGAGCAAACTGATATTTGAAAATATATCCATTTAATTAATTTCCTTTTATTTTCGGTCTCAATCTTTTTGTAATTGCATTCTGTTTGGTAGAGTCCGAGAGAGGAAGCAAAGGTCTCTGACCTACCAAATTTCATTCAAACCGGACGAGTTGAGGAACTGCAAAGTCAGACACGAACGCGCCAAAGCACCTACATACAAATCCATAAATTAATATGTATAAGTGCTGCTAAATTGATAATCGTACATTATCAATATCAAATTTAAAATAATTATAAGAACATCAATTTGAAATGTGAACTATCTAACAAATGTACGTTACATATTGGGTTACCAGATCTTCTAATCTAAAACCTAATTGAAAGTAGTAAACAATATTGATTCAGATAAAAACTTTTTATTTTTGATCAAAATTTTATCAAATCATACTATATTTATCCACTAGTGACGACTTCCAAAAATCTTATTTGTATAATTAATTTCGCTTTAATTTTTTCCTTTCGTCCTTTACGAAGTTAAAATTTCATATTATATATTATAAAAATAAAAAAAAGTGAATCAACTATCAAATCCTCCAGGTTAATACGAAGGTCATATGTAAACGTAATTTATATATTTATATACAACGTGTGAAAAAGAAATGGATTTTCGAAGTTCGAGAATATGTTTTTAAAAATTTATTTAACCCAAAATAACAAAGTAAATTAACAGAATTAATTTCACAAGCGAATTTACTACAATTCATTGCCAAGTGTTTACAATAATCCTACTTTATATTAAAATAAATGCTGACACATGTTTACAAAATATGATCTTTTTACGTCTTAATTTTTAGAATAATCTAGATCTTTCTTCATGTAACTCTACCATACGTAAGAATGAAAAATAACGGAGGTATTTTTCAGATTCTTTTCTGTGGTTCTTCTTTTTTAAGTTCATTTTTTTCTTTTTTCTTTTTTTTAATTTTCTGATTTCTTAAAAGTCCTGTTTTACTTTTCGCACTATGCGAATGACTGCGCCAATTATATTTTATTTCTTCAAGTTCATTTTTATTACTAATTTTTTATACTTCCATAGATAATTCAAAATATTGGTTATATAACGCTTTGGCAACCATTCTGGTGCCACAATGTCTAAATTAGTCACTAAAAATAGACTGTTCTAATATTTTCCCAGAATAGAATATCTTCAATTAACCATATAAACACACGTCCAGAAGGCAGTGTTGATATTTTAATCGTGCTAGTTTAGTGAATCTAATGAAGTCTTGGAGAGCATCTAGTAGTTGCTATTAGGACTACTTTGGAAACTAAAAGTTATCAAGATATTTTTGAGTGAAAGCAAGACAATCAGATTAAAATAAAGATCAAAGATTTCGGTTGAGACCCCGATGCAACGAAGGGCTGTTTTCAAGACTTTTAAAATTGGGCACTCTTCCTCTAAAATATCAATAAACCAACCAAATTTGAATTAATCTAATCAACTCATACAATTGAAAGAGAAAAAATTGATAATTACTGAAGTAGCTTTTCCATATTTTATTATGATCTTGTGCAGATTTTTTTTCAAATTTTGAACGTTTATTTAAGAAAAACACGTGTGACCTTCTCTCGTCTTACTGGCAATTTGTGGATCCCATCCCAAAAAAAATGTGCCGGCTTGGCAGCCAAGAATGGATCAAGCCAGTTTTTGACATCTTGCTCTGATGTAAACCGTTTTCCAGTGAGGGCGTTCTGCATGGAACAAATGGTAATCAGAAGGGGCAAGGTCTGGGCTATACGGCGGGTGAGGTAAAATTTCCCATCCACTGTTTTCCAAACAGTTCTTAACCGGAATATCAGCGCGGGGCCGACTGTTGTCATTGATGAAAAATTATTGCCTCGTGTCTGGTCGCATATTCTGGGTGTTTTTCGGCTACTGCTCTCTTCAAACGGATTAATTTTGTTCGGTTGCGCTCTCAATTGATTGGTTCATCCGGATTTAGCAGCTCATAATACAGCACACCCTTCTGATCCCACCAAATAAAGAGCGTTACCTTCGCGCCGTGGATATTCGGCTTTGCCGTTGAATTGGCTGGTTGGCCAGATTTCACATATGATTTTTTGCGCTTAATTTTTTAATGGATCCATTTGTCATCACCAGTAACAATCCGATGCAAAAATGACTTCCTTCTGTGGCATTCCAGCATCATTTCGGACATGCAAAACCGCCTTTCGACGTCCCTCGACTTGAATTCATGTGGAATCCAGTTTCCTTGTTTTTGAAATGGCTGCTTCAGTGACACTCAAAGATTTTGCGAGCTCTTCTTGTGTTTGGCAACAATCTTCATCGAGAAATGCTTCCAGTTCTTCATCTACAAACTTTTTTGGCTACCCAGGACGTTCATCGTCCTCCTAGCCAAAATCACCACTTTTAAATCGTGCAAACTACTTTTGACACGTTTGTTCAGCTAGAGCATGTTCACCATAAACTTCCATCAAAATACGTCATATTTTTTCATATTAAAGTAATGAAGAAGAACTCCCCGCAAAAACACTTTTTTTGGAACAAAGTTTGACATATTTGAGTGAAAAAGAATTATTGTTCAAATGAATGACATATATACTGAAAAGACGTACAATAACAGTAGCTTTCCAACGCTGGTTAGGAATATTGGAACGATGTAATATTATAAAAGTTACGCCATCTCTTATAAAACTACACGAATTAAGTTATAAACCTATATATTAGCGTGTATTACTACTATTTGAAGTAGGGCTACCGCGGCCTCACATCTTAAAACACTACGCCAGTTCGTCAACATTTAGAAATGACGTGGCCTTTCAACAAGAAGAACTACCGAAGTAGTTTTCCTTATAAGCTTCCCAAAGAGTCAGATAATGTTTAGAGTTAATCCGACCATAGATTCTAAAAGACCACTATAGCTTTCAATATATTGATATCTAAAGTGAAACGCCGGTTTTATTAGCAAAGTTTGATAGTAATTATTCGAATATATAATCTAGTTCAGTAACTAGTGTCAAAAAAATTTATTTCTAGAAACTTTCATCCTCAACTGCAATTTAAACAGATATAAACTGAATTAAATTCTGTTTCTCAGACTAATTGCTACCAGCGAAAGTATACAATGATACATCATGATAATTTACCGTATCGCTATTAAAGAAATACTCATATTATTGCATTAAGCATGAATAATTCAATTAAATTCATAAACTCAATTAAAAAAAAACAGTATTGTACGAGGGTTGCTACTTAAATGTTGATATATGGAAATACTGATGTGAATGTGTCAAATCTGACATTGCCCTTATCAAATTTGACATTTTCAATGGTGAACCTACTCGTTACGATGATTTTCTGTGATTTTCGACGTGCAGGTACTATCTCGAATTCATGATAAGCCAAATCCAACAAGAGTTGTTGGTGCACGAAGCACTCCTAACTAAATGGATATGTCAGCACCGTTCCATTGGAGCAACGTAGGACGTGCAATTTCGAATATCAAATTTGGTTCAAACGCATGCAAAAGTTTATTGATTTTAATGGAGAATATTTTGAACAACTATAAAGCCATATCCAATCCAATCCATATATGGGGTATCCAAGCTTACGGTATATTTCACTACATCTAATTTAATCACACTACACTATACAAAACTACCTGATGCTTCGAATTGACTATTCACTTCACTAATTTATATTCATTAGTCGCCATAGGAGTTCTCCTTATCCTCCTAGTGCTCTTACTCTCAAGATATCTTTCTGGAAGCTTCTATTCTGAGAAAAATCTTGGCGCTTTCGTCATAATAATCTATTAGACAGAAGCGGTTTCAAAGTTATGATACCATACCTCAGATTTTTGGAAAAGTTAAAAAGCTGTATGCTAGTTCTGTCCATCTAGTTTATCATTGATAAATTTTTTAAAGTAAATCTTTTTCTGTTATTAGTGATATGTTTATGCAATTTTGTTAGCTACTAAAATGATCAGTGAATTCACTTTGTTTGCTAGTAGTCTACTAACTTTGGTTCCAATCATTTTCTTCGCATTCTTTTGTATAGTATTCCGCACAGCAATTTTCTTGATAATATATCTAAATGAGCGTTTCTCTTTCTTTATGATCACCCAGACAATAGATTTAAATCCAATCGATCATGTGTGGAATATGATGTGGAAAAACCTGTCCAAATCGTACTAGATATAATAAGAAAAGTTTTTGCATCTATTTTGAGGCTGCCACGAATACATTTAACTATTAGCCAATCTGTTATTCTCCTTCAAAGAGACGTTTTCTTTCTTCTTTTCATTTATCTTTGTAAAATCTTTTTTTGGTCTGTAGTCAATTGTCTTATTTCATCTTTCAGTTCTCTCTTGTGTCCCATGATTATTCTGATAATTCAAATTTCAAAAACTTTTCATATCAAATTCAATATTTTTGCAACATATTTCCCTTAACATACCTTATATTTTGTATTTAGTATTTCTTATTTTGATAGAGGATACCCATAATTTATTAGTTGTATTATTGCCATTGATAATGCAAAATTTACCAAAGGTGAAAGCCTAAAAATTAATTTTAATCTTTATACCCGCTCCTTTGCAGCTGCTAAGATGGATTAACAGAAAGTGAAACTAAACCATCAACATCTACACCATGATATCCACCAACTTATATCATAGTTGAAGGGTGCAGCGTTTTATTATTGCTAGCAATTTATATTAATTTCCAGACAATTATCCTAGATTATCGTAGATTTGGGATCTCTTTCTTTTCCTTAAATTATGTTTTGCTAACAATTTGGTAGCCTACAAATTAATATTAATTGTTAAAAGTTATATATACGTCCATGGGAGGCGAATACCACTTCCAGAGAAAGAGTCTCCAATCGAAGACCATAAGGTTACCAACTTTATTCAAGTGGTTTTGCTTAGTTACTTTCTGCATTTAAACTAACATTTAAAGCCCTGAAACTAACATAAGTTTTGTTCTTATTGTTGTTTTGGGTCATTCAAATTCGTTATTTAACTCGTCATCATACAAATAAAATAGGTTTTATTTCGTTCATTAGTTTATATAGTTCGTTTTAACTGTCATCAGTTCTCATCACTACTGCCAATAAAATGCAATTTCCAAAACTTGCAGTTTTATCGTTGCCGGTATACACGGCAACGATAAAACTGCACCATTTATTTCCACAGTTTTATCGAACGTATGTATAAAAATCGGTGCAGATTTTTTGGTTGGTGCAACCCATCGGAGCAAGATTCAAAATCTATTCGATAAATATTTTAACTAAAATATTTTCAGGCCGACTTCCGGTAGTTATTTTAAATAGATCACATTGTATATTAATACATTTTTGAAATCTACGTAAAATTTTAGTATACTTTTGTCTAGAAACTTTATTCGAAAAATGCATATTTTTTGAGTTATCAATTTTTTTGGAAAAATTTGACTGCCGCAGACCCTTATAAATTATTTTTTTACGAGGATACCCTTAAAGATATGAAAAAGGTTTCTGTTCGGTTGCTTTCAGCAAGGTTAGACATATTTGAATATATGTTGAAAAAATTTTTTATACAGAGTGTGTATAAAAAGTGTTCAAAGTTTAACTTTTAACTGGTAAAAGCAACCGAACAGAAACCCTTTTCATATCTTTAAGGGTATCCTCGTAAAAAAATAATTTATAAGGAACTGCAAGAGTCAAATTTTTTACAAAAAAAGTAATAACTCAAAAAGTATGCATTTTTCAAAAAAAGTTTTTGTACAAAAGTTTACTAAAATTTTACGTAGATTTCAAAAATGTATGGGGGATGGAGGATGTTCTATTGAAAATAACAAAGTTACAGTCGACTTCGGGTAGAATCGGAAGTCAGCCATTTTTGAAATATTTTAGTTAAAAAGATCGTATCCGAAAAACCAAACGTAGAAATTTTCATGATTTTACTATAAGTATTTTGCCATATACACATAGTTTTAACTCATCGTGGGACACCCTGTATATGGACGGAAATACACTCTGCAGTTCGTGGTTGTACCGATGTATTTGATTCTAGTAGGTGCAGAAAGAATAAGGTCATGTTAAAATCACTTTTTTATCAGTTGTTATTAAATTGAAAAACAATTTCTTGAATAATAAGCAGGGATTGAATTATTGGAGATGACATTGTAACATTGAGAAAACGACAAATTAAAATTAGTAGAAAAGAATGTTTCAACAAATTCTGATGAATATTTAATGGATAATTATTCAAATTGTTCACCTTCGACTTGTTGTAATGAATTTTTAATAATCATTTCACAATGCACTTACTCTATTACGTTTGAATGTTACTAAAGTCGGAATTTAACTATTATTTTTCCCATTCTTCAAGATCTGTATTATTCAACTCCAAATTCATTACTGTGAAACAATGTGTTGATGGAATGTTACATAACTGCTTATTATCATTAGTCACATGAAGTTGTATCATTGATTCTAGTATACAAAGAGGAAAGTTTAACTGGGACCAATTCTTAAACGAGATGAACTTTTTCACAAAAGACAGTTAAAATTCTGATTCTATTAATAGCAATCCAACACTTAAAAGTTATCACTATGCTTCGTTATTGACACCTGCTGATGGATCTAACCAAAGTACCTTGAACGGATCAATACCTTAAACTGATAACATGATCGTGTCAAAGATTTCCAAAAGGCGTTTGTCATACACCGGACTGCAGGTAGTTGAATTTTTACATGACAATAATGTAAAAGTCATCATCCACCATATTTGCCTTATTTGTCCATGTGTGATTTTTGGTTATTCTTTAACCTGAAGAAACATTTATGTAGTCGTCGTTTCCTGACCTAGGATAAGATAGATGAAGCAAATTATCAATTTTTTAGACCTTTCCAAAATATGACTAGCTTTCAGCTCTCAAGTTATGGGAATATTTAATTGTTATGAAACATAAGTGAAAGATATTCATTGTTATTAGATTCTTCCAAAACATAACTATATCTATCACTCGCCACATTTTATTGGATTGAAAGAAGTGGCGCAATAAAATGGCCATTACTATATCCCGATTTATCGCATTTAGAATAGATAAAGAAAGACATTCTGAATATCTAATGAAAAGATGGGTTGAAAAGTTGGTAGGTTGAAAATTTTATATCATGTTTATAGTACGATTTGTCTTTAGCCTCAAAATAGGCATCAATTTTCAAGATAACCTCTTTATCGACGCAAAATATCCAGTCTGAGAAAAGGAAAAAGTCGCTGATGGCTATATCTGGAGAATACGGTGGATGCTGAAGCAATTCAAAATTTATGTAATTTTGACATCATTTTCATTAATTCGAGACACGATGCATTGTCTTATTGAAACCTTGCCTTAGTTAAATACTATTTTTTTCCAAAAAGTAATAGTTTATTTGCGGACGAAACAGCTAACTATAAATCATATCGATTTAATACTGGTAGCGTCATCTATATCGAATTTTGGAGCCTACCTAATTCTTGAATATGTAATTTAACCGTTTATGAATAAATGCAAATATATACAGAATTTGTAATTCAAATAACTATGTTGATTGTTTATTTTGAATAATGGTGCACCCTATATACTAATCTACTAATAGATATGGCCTGAATTACTGGAAAAAAATTGTATTCGACATTGGTTATTGTGAACCTAACAGATATCGAAATACTATCAAGTTACTTTATAATATAATTTTTTTTATTAATAGGTACTTGAACTAAGAATTCATAAATTAATTTTAAGCGTGTACAAACTTGTTATTTTGTCATTAGCACATCATTCTTTGTCGCACTAACTCGCCTGACCCCTACCTACCAAATATTTCTCATAATCATCATCACACCACCTCAGTGGTCCACCTCCGTTCTCCGATTTCCGAAAATCGCCCACAATGACCGTACCATAATACTGAATCACATCACCATAGCCAGAATACAATCTATTCTTTCTACATCCGCAGGTAGTGGACTCGAGAGCTCGCACCGATGCAGACGGTGCGCTCTACCAAAGCGCAAAACGACAGTTGGAAGTCTTTTCCAGTGAGGTACCTGGGGGACGATTGCAAGTGGTAAAAACGCACACAGTGTCTACGAGTAAGTGGAGTTCCACGGGAAATAACAAGGATTTCGAAAATCTCCAGGTAAGTTTTGAAAAAAATTTATTTGTTCCGATCCTAACGATTTTATTAAATACCAAAAATGTTTATGTATGTATAACGAAAGATAACCTTCAGGCAATTGCTGTACTTATTACTTTTACAACAAATAATTAATGCAACGACTTGTTTATTGAAACAAGAATACATTTCATGTAATAATTTACACGAGATATCATTTTGGCTCATGGCTATTTAATTAAATGCCATCATCATCGACTGACAGAAATTAATATAAATGAAAAGAACCTAGTTGATATATAACCAATTTAAACACAATTGTGAGTATAATCTAGATCAATGACTGATATATTTACTGAATGAGATTGATTAATGACGTATACTAGACTTTATTCTAAATTTGTTAACTTGACATACATACAGGGTGAGGTATTAGTGTAACTAAGTTCGGTTAACTCCAAAAAATTTTCAC